>NC_134643.1:209680965-209980965 GCF_030463565.1 Pelecanus crispus
CCCGATTATACTTGTGCCTGGCATTACTCTGTCCTAGGTGCAGGATCTGGCATCTCAACTCTTAAATTTCAATGCTAACACAGGAGGTACTAAACACCAAGTTTTCTCCAAACATCTCCTATCACATTGAGCACTCAAAGCCCTCAAGCAGTCACAGGAAAGTAGAGATAGCCATTGCCTTTTAAGCCAGGTCACATTTTTACACACACACACACATATATATGTGTATGTGTGTGATTTTTATCAACATATATTTTTAATGTATATATTATATAATACACGTATTTATAATGCATAATAAATAAAATAATAAATATCAAATATCAGCAGCAGTCTCAAAAGGTATAGATGAAGCTAAACAAGAAACACTTTGTGTTGACAGAAAGGAAAGGGGAAAATAACATGTTCTGTGAGTGCATTACCATTTATATTTGATTCTAATACATCAAATAGCAGAGTTAGCATAGCAGGTTGGTGTATCCAGAAAAATCACTCAATAAGAGAGGTTTCCTGACAATAAAAGGATGTTTTTTGATTCAGGAATTTATTTTAATGGGTATGATGTGGCTAAAAGGCTGCACAGCATTTTGAAAACTGAGGGCTTGCTATAAATTGTGCACTTTGCAGACAGACGATTCCGCCAAACACAGTATGCCTGGTTTTCAAGGGGCAAAAGAAACTTTGAGGTGGGTTGAAACATTAACTGGCAGAACAGAGACAGACTGTTACCACAATGCACTTTTGAGTACAGAGTGAAAGAGGGGGAAATTAAAAATCTTTCAGATACTTTGCCATGAGATTTAGGGAACTGAGGTATAAAATTGTTTTTTGTTACACAGTACATTGCTATTTAGGGGTGACTGAGAAGCAAGAAGCACTGGGGACTTCCATGTCTCTGAAACTACTTGAGGAGAAAATGGAGTTGTAGAAAAGAAATTACACTTCAGCGGCACTTCAGCAAACCAACTGACTACTAACAAGGCCCTAGAATTAGGACTCCTGAAACAGGGCAACGACTCACATTTCTTTATAAATAGCAATATAAATATGACTGCACTGCCTTCCTAGACCAGTTCCAAACACAGAGGACTACACTACTGCACACTTTATTCTCTATATAACTTATTTGAAAGTAAAACTACTAGAAACTGTTACAGAATTTTTCACAGACTACTCTTACTGTATATCTACAATAAGATGTTATTAAGAAAAAGAAACAATCCCAGAAACAAAAAAACCTTACAGAATTGAGAGTATGTACCAGTAACTTCAGGTAAAAGGCAGGCGTCAAGAATATGGTAATTTTCCTAAAAAAATCATTTTTTTAATGAAAAATTTAACATTTACGTGTATGGGTGCATAATCAAGCAACTAAAGGAATTTAAGTTTATCATCTAAAGTTCTAACAAGGAAAAACAAATTGTAAAGAATTACAGTATCTGTCTTTAAAAAGTAGATCAGATCTAATTTGGTATCACAAACACTAAGTCTGAAACAAATTTTGTTATACAACTATTTCAAACATCGCCGAAGTCTGAATTAAGGATAAATTAAATAAAGCTTAATAAGTTCAAGCACTGCTTCTTCCACAGTGCTTGGCAGTTTTTTGGATGCTTTCTTCCAGTAGCACACCTTTTGCTGTTCTGCTCTGCTCTTAAAAAAGTTAGTCCAACTGGGCCTATTATATTGTAAATGGGATGGAATGGTTTATTTGTACTCCTCAACTCTGAGACCAGAAGTGGTTGTTCTAAATACCTTATCTGGTTCTCTTATATGTAATTCATGTCCGTATATTTTTCCCAGAAGCCGAATTAAAGACTTTAGGACATTTGTATTGGGTCCCACCGAAGATCCATCTAAGCAAGTGTCCTGTTCCAACAGCAGCTAGCAGCAGAGGAATAGAGCAGAACACATAAGCAAAAGTAGTGTTGTCATCCAGATTTGAGCAATCTGAAGCTTTGGGACTTCCTAAGCTAGAGGTCTTACTTTTGTTTTTTAATAACCCTGGATTCTGACATTTCCCAAACTAACTTGCAGTGTTCACATTATCCTGTGAAAATGAATCCCACAGTGTCATTAGTCCTTCTGTGAGAAAGTACTTTTTTCTGTTCATCTTATACCCTCTGTTGAACAATCTCATTCATTGCCTGCTTTGAAAGACTGTGGTAGCAACAACATCAGTGGTAATATCATCTAAGTAAGGTATTAAGACTGCAGTGTATGCTACTGGCCCAGACCTTTCATCTTCAAAGATGCTGAGAAAACTTTTTTTGGTTGTGGTTTTCTTAACATGGGGAATGATTTTAAAAAAAAAGTAATAGAAGGTTTCACTCTTGTGACTGACAACATTAACAGCCTTTTCCACAGTTCTTACCTGTGAGTTTGCAGGGATTGAAACTCAGCTAAAGATGAAACTATAAAAGGCAAAAAGATGAAATACTGTTCCTAGTATAGGGGTGAGGTTTTCTGAGATACTTGAACAACGTGGAATTCACACAAAAGAAAAACACCATTGTGTTGTACATCTTAAAACAAGGCAGATTTTAAGACTGTTATGAAAACATCGCTGAACAGTATTTGTTCTGGAAATTATTATGAAGAGCAAAAGTTTACATTCACTAGTGACTTTCACAAACCAATAAATTTCATCAACTGTGATCATTAGGCCAAATGTCAAAGTTTCTTTCAAAGCTGCTTTACAGTGCAACTGATGAAATTTTCAGTCCAGATTGAGGGTTCCCAAGAGTGTCACCTCCCACTAATCACTGTTAATGGCTATTCGAATCGAAACGACGACCGATCGTTACAGGACGCAGTCTTTTGCTCTCATAGTACTCCTGCATGCTGTTATCTAAAAAGGAAAAATCTAAACAAGGAAACCCTTTTTAGGGTTTCCTAAGTAATGGTCTATGAGAGAGTAGCTCCACCTTTAAATTTTAGCAGTCAAAGCTCATTAGCCTGGGAATGGAAAAGGAGCAGGGAAGAGATCCTAATTCCTGCTCTTTGAGTCTGAAATGTTGCCTAAATGGCAAAAATTTGGCAACAGTAAGAATACCCATAAAAATGACAACCAGTTTGCAATCAGGGAAGAAGTACTTGGAATGAATAAATTGTCCATCTCTAATCTGATTGTCTGATAAATCTCCAAAAATTCACATTTTTACCATGTTTTATTACTTTTTCTTCCCATTGGGGAATGCCTCAGGAAGTGATCATCTCTATTATGATTCTGATAATACTTTTTTAGGGGAAACTATCTTACCTCTGATGAATAGCAAGCCCTATTTCACTGCCTTGCATTCATATAATCTAACTTTATGGAAAATAGTACAGGCTCAAATGGTGACCAAGCATCATTTTTCTAGTGGTGTTCTTTCCCCAGACTGGTCACTTCCTGTTTGTAATCCAAATTTTCATTTGTTTATTCAATATGAGGCAAAAATAATTTGTTCAGCTGTGGTATACCATACCATTTATGCGCCATTAAAAGAGTCAGGCTATCATAAAACCTTGCCTATAAAGATGAAATAACATTTGTAATGAAAATGGGCTTAACAGAAGTGTCAAAAAATTAACTCTAATGATAACTGAAAAGAGGGTAGTATAAATACAAATAAGACTAAAAAGCAATGTAAATTTTATCATGAGCCATTGACCAGAAAGGTTTTTTTAAAAATGTGGGGTTTTTCTAACAAATTTTCTACTGTTTGAATGCCTAAGGACTTAAACTCTTCTTAGTCAAAGCCATCATTTCAAAACATAAAAATAAAAGGTCAATTTTTTTCTACACTGATCTTCTTCAGACATGTCCATTGTAAAAGTTAATAATTTCCTTGGGAAAGTTGCTTGTCTTTCATGGCTTGTGAGGTGTTCAGTGAAGATCATAAGGAAATTCTTCACTTTTATTCTTAAAGAAATAGCAGCTGTCATTCATTTCTCTGTGCTCACCTCACAGGAACAGGAGCAGGGTGGTGTTTGAGGCACCACAGCTCAATATTTCCTTTTTTGCATCTTGCCTCACAGCAGAGAGCCTCAGCCAGTGCCTGTGTCACTCACCTCAGCCTTGTCACCCGCATGCACACATGGGCACTGGTAGCTTCTCACACGTGGGCACATGCCCAGCCTGGCATGTCTGGGAAGGCAGTCAAAAAAATCGTGGATAATCTCATTGTTTGCTGAGCTTTGGAGCAGTCAAAGCATTCTGGTTGCTCAGGGGTGCAGGGAAAAGGGCCTTCTAAGCCAAGATAAAATATGTTGCTGGATGTGGGGGGGAACATTGTCACTGAGGACAAGGAAAAGGCTGAAGTACTTAATGCCGCCTTTGCCTCTGTGTTCAACAGCCAGACCGGTCATCCCCAGGGTACTCAGGCCCCTGAGCTAGAGGATAGGGATGGGGACCAGAATGGAGCCCACATAGTCCAGGAGGAAGCAGTTAATGACCTGCTACGCCACCTGGATGCTCACAAGTCTATGGGGCCGGATGGGATCCACCTGAAAGTACTGAGGGAGCTGGTGGAGGAGCTCGCCAAGCCACTCTCCATCATCTATCAGCAGTCCTGGTTAACAGGGGAGGTCCCTGATGACTGGAGGCTTGCCAATGTGACGCCCATCTACAAGAAGGGCCAGAAGGAGGACCCAGGGAACTACAGGCCTGTCAGCCTGACCTCAGTGCCGGGAAGATTATGGAGAGGTTCATCTTGAGCGAACTCCACAGGCAAGTACAGGTCAACCAGGGGATCAGGCCCAGCCAGCATGGGTTCATGAAAGGCAGGTCCTGCTTGACCAACCTGATCTCCTTCTATGACGTGGTGACGCGCCTGGTAGATGATGGAAAGGCTGTGGATGTCATCTACCTGGACTTTAGCAAAGCTTTTGACACCGTCTTGCATAATATCCTCCTCAGGAAGCTGGCAGCTCACGGCTTGGACAGGCATACTCTTTGCTGGGTAAAGAACTGGTTGGGTGGCCGAGCCCAGAGAGTTGTGGTAAATGGTGTTAAGTCCAGTTGGCAGCTGGTCACGAGCGGTGTTCCCCAGGGCTCTGTTTTAGAGCCAGTCTTGTTCAATATCTTTATCAATGATCTGGATGGATGAGGGGATTGAGTGTGCCCTCAGTAAGTTTGCAGACGACACCAAGTTGGGTGGGAGTGTCGATCTGCTGGAGGGTAGGATGGCCCTGCAGAGGGACCTGGACAGGCTGCACCGATGGACCCAGGCCAACTGTATGAGGTTCAACAAGGCCAAGTGCCGGGTCCTGCACTTGGGTCACAACAATCCCATGCAACGCTACAGGCTTGGGGAGGAGTGCCTGGAAAGCTGCCTGGCCAAAAAGGACCTGGGGGTGTTGGTAGACAGCCAGCTGAACATGAGCCAGCAGTGTGCCCAGGTGGCCAAGAAGGCCAACAGCATCCTGGCTTGTATCAGGAATAGTGTGGGCAGCAGGAGCAGGGAGGTGATTGTGCCCCTGTACTCAGCGCTGGTGAGGTCACACCTTGAATATTGTGTCCAGTTTTGGGCCCCTCAGTACAAGAAAGACATTGAGGTGCTGGAGCGTGTCCAGAGAAGGGCAACAAAGCTGGTGAAGGGTGTGGAGCACAGGCCTTATGAGGAGCGGCTGAGGGAACTGGGGTTGTTTAGTCTGGAGAAGAGGAGGCTGAGGGGAGACCTTATTGCTCTCTACAACTACCTGAAAGGAGGTAGTAGTGAGGTGGGCGTTGGTCTCTTCTCCCATGTAGTTAGCGATAGGACAAGAGGAAATGGGCTCAAGCTGTGCCAGGGGAGGTTTAGATTGGATATTAGGAAAAAATTCTTCATGGAAAGAGTGGTCAAGCCTTGGAACAGGCTGCCCAGAGAGGTGGTGGAGTCACCATCGCTGGAAGTGTTCAAAAAAACGGGTAGATGTGGCACTCTGGGACATGGTTTAGTCTAGTCTACCCTTGATTGGTTTAGTGTGGACTTGGTAGTGTAGGTTAATGGTTGGACTGGATGATCTTAAAGGTCTTTTCCAACCTAGACGATTCTATGATTCTATGGTTCTATGATTCTATGTCTGGATATGTCAACGGTGTTAAAATGCTTCCATATCTGAGCACGTGTTGGAATGACTTCATGAGGATTATTTGCCACAGTGTTTTAAACATGCACAATCTGCCTTTCCCTGCACTCCTGTTTCTGCTATTGAGAGCAGGCAGTTTAGCAGAGACACATTACACTCTCAAATACTGTCCTAAGAAGTATCTGGGGGCTTGTGTTCCTTTCCTTGATGAGCACATTCAGAAGCATTCCTGGTGGTGAGAATACCTCAAGCCATATTCTTACTTCTAAACAAACCCCAAAACTGAAGCCAAAATCATTGGCCTGCCTTTAGAAATACTGGAATCATTTGGAGGCAGCATCTTTGTTTAAATCTTGACTAGCAGAAATGTATAACTGTGGGGTCTAATAGCAATTGCTTTGCCAAAAGCTGTGCCATGAGAACTGTGTCTATAGTCAGCTTCTGGCCCAATTAATATTTAATCATTTATGTAGCATGGAACAGTTCCAGTTAAAGTGCAAGCGAGAAAGCATAGCTGAGAGAATGTTTATTTGCTCTTGGTAGATGTATGTGAATTAGTTCTGCCGATGCTTTGAAACAGCAAATTGGGAGCTAACTCTGATCCAAAAGTTTTCTGCCCATACTGCATCTTACCACCTCAGAACCAATAAAAATGTCCAGAGAGAAAGAACTGGGTAGGGAGAAATAAAAAAAAATAAGAATTAAGGGTTGATAGGCTGCTTTTGGAAAAATTGCAATATTGTAATATATGTGTGTAGAAGAAACCAAAGACTGCAGAAGAATAAAATAAATTTTCAGAAGACTGTTGAGAAATCAAAGGCTAAATACATATACTGGAATTAAAAATTGTAGGAAACATTGGTTGATGAAGTTGCTTAGGAGAGTACATTGAAATGTACCTAGATGTAATAGAAAGAATGGGTAGAATTAAAATGCAAACTAACTTTCAGAAAAACAATACTTGACTGCAGGATGGTCTCCAAAAAAACCTGGGAGTCTCAGTTTTGTGTTAAAGTTGAATAAATAATAAACATCATTTCTGTTGTATGAATCAAAGTGAAATAAGTAATTTCAAGTCTGTTGAAAACAACAACAAAAATTCTGTTTCCTCACTAAAAGTTTCACATTGTTTTGAGGAAAATTTTACCTTTTTCCTCTCAATTAAGTTTAGGTGAATATCTGAATGAATTATAATTTATTTGAAAAATGTCAAAATGAAAAAAAATGTCTTAAATACAAGTTCAAGAGTGAAGGAACTGTAAAATACATGATCTTTCTTCTGGAGTACACAAGTGAGTCTTTGTATTTATACTTTTTATTTATCCTGTTACTGAAGACTATTTCAACCCCTAATTTCTGTTGGATCATCTTTAGACACCTAGGCAAAGCACTAGAAATGCTCTATCAGAGGCAATCTTCAAGTGACAGGAAAATCAATAGATGGCACTCATTGCTCTTTTCCATCTTGCTGTAACTTTTATAGGCTACAAAGACAAGATTTTAGCATTGGGTTCGGCAGAATGCACCTGACCTGATCCTTACCCACTCTTGCACCCCTTTGCTCATGTATGTACTACAGTCCTGTCCTAGAGTCCTCTTAGCAGTTTGCCCCAGTGTCTGCCCAGAGATGCTGAGTGGTGTTTTATGCCCTCAGAACAAGCCCAACCACTCCAGCCAGCAGCTTTCATTTATTGCCTCTTTCCCCTGCTTTCTTCAAAGGTTTCAGATCATGTTCACTTATATTAGCCAATTCTATGACCAAAATGTCTTATTTTAGATAAGACATGATCTCACACCAACCTGAGCTTGTGCCTGGCCCAGGTTATTTTACCATGCCTTAGAGATGTGACCTTGATTTACTGGCACAGATTTCTGAGCTGGTTACTCCATACAAAAGGTAGTTTTGCTGCTCACATCCTGCCTGGGTATCAGCACTGCTCGCGCTTACTCACTGGTTCCTGATGGACGATGGCCATGCAGCTCATTTCATCCTTTGGAGCAATAAACACTTGGTACCATTGCTTCTTTCAAATGTCATTTGCTGTTTTTATTGTGCTATGAAGTTATTTTGGCTGGAAAAATGATTAGTAAAGAGTTGTTTACGCACACAAGATCTTTGGGAGTTGACTAGCCTGCTTAGCTACTCCATTATGCTAGTTTTATGGAGATATGAGCCAGTTTTGTTTGGGGTTTTTTTTCAGCAAAGAAGGAACAAACCAAGCCTTTAAAAGCCCGTGATGATAAGTAAATTACTTGGCACAACAGCAGATGCAGAGCACTCACAGGTGCCCAAGGCAGCCAGACCTGCTGACCAGACTTCAACAGAACTTTCTTGAAGAGCTGAGGGCAGACCCACATCTCAGCGGCTAATGAGTCCTCCCTGCTAGGGGGGTTGGAGGTGAGAAGGGGAAACAGGCACTTCTGTGTGATCCTACTGCAGCACAGAAAGGGTTTAATTGTTGTCAGTGAACACCAGACTGATATGCTGGGGAAAGCACACTTTTCTTACTACTTACAGAAGAGCTGTCTTTTCCGAGACAGCTTGATAAAACCCAGGATCATTCAGGCAAGTAAGGAGCCTAAAATATCCTTTATCCTCATGTAAAGGAAGTCCAAGAGCTGTCTCAAACACACAGAGAAACACTATTTGGCTACAGTTCTGGATTTCAAACAATCTAGGCAAAATATGAGAGACAGAAATCCAATATGCCAGTCAAAAATCTTCCCAATACATTTATGACTAACTACAGCACTTAGGAGTGAAAAGATTCTGTCCTCCCTCTTATTGGGTTTGGGTAGGTTTGGTCTTAGCTATTTCTGTAGATATGAACTAGTAATCTAGCTGGTAAAATAACCTGGGCCAGGCACAGGCTCAGGTTGGTGTGAGATCATTCATATTGGTTAATTTTAGGATGCCCCTTGGCACTAGGGCCCCCCTAGCCTACGTCCTGGGACAGATACGTCCTACTGCTCAGAAACTGCTCCCTACTGACTGTGGAATGGAGCCACCCCATCCTAGGAGGAGAGGGGAGAGGGGTAAGCAATGCGGATGCAAGACATGTCCTGAGGATGGGAGCTAGCCTTTTCTATTTGCTTGTCTAAACATAACCCTTGAGCCCAGGACATCTACGTGATCAAAATGTTTTAGTTTATCTTAGACTAGTTGCCTTCTGTTGAATGTTGTACCAGGTACATCAATTACTTTAAGAATAAGTAGCTACTTAAAGCTTATTTTTTATTTTTGGTGGGGCTGTGAAGCCAAGTGAAAGGCTATGGTTTTTTAGAGTCAAAGAAGTAAGAAGGCTTATCCTCTGCTTGAAGGTACCTGGAGAAAATGTATAAAACTCTACATTCCAAGAAAAATCCTTTGGCAAAATTATGAGATTTTTAACACAAGCTCCATTTATTTGTTCACAGACTTGAAATTTTATAGGCAGAGTTATAAATTCATAATAGTTTTCCTGAGTGCTGAGATTTTCCATTTGGGAATGTAAGTGAAATGCAAGATATTCATGGTCACAATTGCCATTGTATATTCATAAGAAGGGCTCTTAGTAGTTACAGCATTTGCATACAAAAATCCAAGATACCTATGTTTTCCGTAAGTACATAGTTGATTGGGTGTCTCTATTCTGCATTCAAAAGTATTTTAATCTTGTCTGACCATTTCTACCACAAATTATTCCCTATGCAATTTGCTATTTCTGATTAAATCTTGAAAACAAAATTATTGATTTTGTGTTGTGTATTAATAACAGATATGATGCAGTTTAGATGCAATCAAACATTTAAGCTAGTATTAAAATGAAATCAAGCAAAAGATCTGGCAAAATACATGGATAGTATGTCACAAAAGTGAGATATGTTTAAGACCATGGGGAGTGTAATGGGCTAAGACAGTGGATTAAAGATATTTGGTTTTCAGGGTAAGAATTGTTCTTTTTAACTGGTATTCCATAGTCTTTCACAACAGCCTCGGTTATTTTCTTTGCAGTCAATCAGGGATGCAATAGGCAATGTACTAGCTCCCTAGATGAGATTTCTCAATGATAACTGCCTGACACTACCCCTGTATGCTCTGAAGCCTAGAGGACCACTGGCATTGTAAAAGGACATATAAAGTTGAAAGAACAAAAACTACTCAGGCCACATCCTGTCAGTGAGTCGTTTTATGTCCCACAATCTGGACTGCCACTTTCCTTAAACCCGACCCAGAAAGATTAAAATCCTGGTATGAGTACCACAGTGTTGTAAAAGACCATGGAGTGCCACTTAAATGCCAGTATCAACCCCTTCTTGTCTCTAAAAGCCATCTAATAACCTCAGTCCTCTAGCTTCCTGCAGCATGAGACTGTTCAGCCATAACCTTTGTTCTAGTCCTAATACAATGTGTGCAGAAACCTAGAGGGTCATTCCTCATTGTAGAAGACAATATAAGGCATAGGAAAAAAAAAACCTCTTTCTATCTGAGAGGGGCAATTAATAACCAGTAAACTACTGCCTGTCGAGACTGCTACATTTTTCAGCCCGAACCCTCATTGCCAAGCAAAGCTTGCAACCAGGATAGTAAATTTCTCCTATAGATAGGAAGGGAGAATGGATTTATTTCTCTATTAGGTTTTCCAGGGCCTTTTATGGCAGGGCTGCATTCTCTTGATTGTGGGAATTTACTATAGGCTAAGGTTAGGGTTAGCAATCCAGGTGGCTTATGGATTCTGGGATATTTGATATCCCCTGCTATAGGAAGAGGGTAGAGTCTCTTTTTTCATTAGATGCTATTTTTGCAAAGTTTTGCCTTTATTCCTTTGCAAGCTATGTGCCATTCCTCAGAAACCGAGAAGGTTAAAAGAAATGCATAATTAAGGTAACTGAAAATCCAGCAGTTGTTCAGATAAGACCATTGGAGGATAAAGCAACAACATCATTGAACGGGTTTTATTATTAGCTTGTTTGTTTTATTCATATCAAAGAATTAATACAGTTAAAAATACAGGATTTTTGATGATCTGATCCAAACTTCCTGTGTTGAAAATATGCATACATTTTATTTTATGCTTCAGAGCTGTAAAGATAATTTAAACACTTCAGGATACAGACTGATGCTTTGTTATGTTTGTAAATATTTTCCTTATATTCAGTAAAATGCATTAATTTCTAAATCTGCAAATTTATCAAGGGTGAGAGTCATTCAGCAGTGCCTAATATATATCTTACTGGATAATCTTTTTTATACTTGGCATCTCCTTGTTAACAAAATAATAAAGTAATTTATCCTGAAGTCCCATTTGGGTGAACAGAAATATTTTTATGTGAGTCTGTCACTGAAACTGATGAAATAGTCTATTGGAATGAACACAATTTTGCAGACATAAATGAAACAGAGGCAATTACAATACAGCTAATCTGAGTAGACAATACATCTACACAAAAAATTCAGAGTAAATAACTTCTGTTCAGCTTGTGACTAATGTTAGCTTTTTCACTGTCAATCTGGCATGCTAAAGCAAACTTTTGAAAAATTGGTATTAGAACAGATTTTTTGAATAATCCAAATTCATCATGCAAAAAAGCCAAAGTCAGATTGACAAAGGAAGTGTCACCATGGTCCTGGGTGATTTTAAGGCTGTGTTTACACATGACCCATCCATATTGTCTCTAGACTTAGACATTTGGGGATATCCAGTGCAGACACCCAGGTACCAGATGTGAGTCAGCTCAGGGCAAGACGCAGAGTTACTTGGTTTGCTCATGGGCAAGACCACACTAAGCATTAAATCAAGTTTGAAAGCAAGTTAGCTGCAAGATTATACTTTCCCATGTGAATTTATGAACTTAGGGCTCTATTAATTTATTGCTCTCCAAACCATACTCCATTTCACACCTGTAGGCATAACCTAGATGCAAAAATGCATTCTTAGGAAACTGCCGTAATGTTTTATAGCAGTCTCCAAAAGGAAAATTGCCATGGTATGTATCTGTTTCTAATTATAAGCTGGTTGCTTATAAATAGGTATTTCTAACAGAAAAGAATTAACTCCTTTCACCCTCATTTCCAGCTGTGGGAAGTCACTGTAGTGCAGTAGACAGCCCACTGTACAGGTATTAAAGAATTTTATTCTAACTTCTACAAGCCTGGTGGGTGACTGAGGAAAGCCATTTTACCTGCATGTGCCTCATTTTATTCCTCCACAAACGGAAATAAAGACAGTCTTCCTTTCCTTATAGCATCTCTAAAAAACTTCTAATAAAATGTTCGAGAAAAGAACCTGTTACTTGCAAACAGGTTGTTCTGCACTATTTTCTATCAGTAGTGCATGTCTTTGTGACAGAGAACTGGAAGGAAGCTCCTAAATCAGTGAGTCCAGTCCCTTGCTTGGATTGTATCATCATTGTATCATCTTTTCCAGAAGACAATTGAGCTCCATCTTGAAACTAGTTAGATGTTTTATTTTGAAAGTCTCATTAATCACATGTAATAATGATAAGGAAACTTTTTTATTTTTATTATTTTGAACCTAAATGCATTCCTGCTCAGTGTATATCCATTTGTGGGTTTGGTTTGGGGTTTGTTTGTTGGGTTTTTTTTGTGGGTTCCCCCCCGCCCCGTAATATTGTGCTTTGGTTTAAATATCTCTTTATGAAATGTGTCTATCCGTTAACATGTTTATGGATGGGCCTCTCATAATTCCTCTCAACGAAGCTTTCCTACCCCAGAGGACACCCTGTGGGGTGCCATGTCTTCCTTTGGCACTGCCAAGGGGTGACCACAGGGGTGCGCAGAACACCAGAGGCTCACAAAAGCCACAAAAAGCATCAATACTTCTCACAAAAGCCATTAATATTTCTTCACCTCCATTGAGCTTTAGTCTGCCATGCAGGTAAAACAGACTAATAGCCTCTGCTGAAAATACTTCTCCCAACATATCTTAGGAACACCTTTACTTTTTTCATGCCTACTTCTCTGTGGTAACTCAGAAGATACCTGTGGTCACACAACACCCTTTCTCTGCCTCATTCAGCTCCAGCTGATGAATATCTTATTACTCCAGAAAGTCCTCCTATGAGTCCTTAAGCACATGACCTTCCATTTTATATACCATTAAATTTAATCCCATTTCCATCACTGCAGTCCTCAACATCATGCCGTTCTTCTTGACCTGTTTGTTTATTGACAAAGGCTTCATGCTATAAGAAAGTTTTATCATCACATACTTGCTTTTGAGCTAAGATCATTAATGAAAATATTAATAAATGAATCTTAGGAGCAATTGCTAGCATTCCTCATTGTTACCTTTCTCTGGTGACTTACCCTCTGGACAACACCATTTTCATTTCCTCTTTTAGCAGTTCCCTACCTATGTTACCTTAGTTACATTTACACATTACCCACATTACATTTACATCTCTTGTTCTTTAGCCTCACTATGATTTTCTTAATATACAATTCCTACTATATTTAGTTTAGGAAGTAATTTTATTTTGCAAAGAAAAGTTAGAATTGCCTGACAGAACTTAACTTTGACAAAAACGCGTTGCATTTTTCTATTTATCTCTGTGTCTTTTGTCATTTTTTCCTTGAAAATTTGTTTCAAAGCTGTAAGGTCTAATCCATCCTTCAAACTTAAACACCCGACTTGGACTTCTAAATTTTAAGTGCCCGATGAATCAGTTCTGTGAAAAATGCCTAAATTCACTACATGCAAGAGAGAAAAGCAGACATTTTAGAAATTCTTCAGAGAATGTTTTGTTTACATTACTGTTTACATTACTACAGTGCTAGAACACAGACCCTCTAAAAGTCTTCAAATACCATTTAAAACTCTAAGAAAAGCTTTTATGTAATTTCATATCATTACCTTGTTTTTCTTGTTTTTATCACTCTTAAATCTGTATTGGCTTTATTTTTTCCATAATTTTCCCCCATGTGAGAGTGAAATTCATTTCAACTGATCTTAATTGTCCAAAATATATGTGCCTATATAAGGCAGTGGTCCCAACTTCCCTTGCAGTGAAGAGAGAGACCAGAGCTTCTCAAAAGTAGCCTACCCTAAAGCATTGTTCAAGATAGGTGAGATGAATTAAATTTGGCTATAATGTATTTCTGTCCAGTGACCACACAGGAAATTAGACAATTACCTTGAAATGAGATGCTTAAAGTTTAAATGGTTAAAGTTTTAAATGGTTGAAATTAGGCAAGATTAATTACACCTTAAAAGCTCTTTTTTTTTTTACGTATTAGCTAGTGTTTTATCAAATCAACTTCTTTTTCTTTTTATTTTTTACTATCACAGATGTCTTTTAAGTCCTTTTGTATTAGACCTCTGTCCTTCTTATCGTTATATCATTGTTCTAATTATTACTATCCAAGTAGATGTTATTTCTTTTAGATTACTGTTAATAATAATAAAATAGGAGTAACCCTAATATTAACACATATATTAATCTATCTGTGTTCATACCAGTTCTCCCCTTGTTCTCTGCTTTAACTAAATTTCATTTTTGTTTCTTAACAAATTTGAATTCTTTGTATGCAAGTAGATTTGAGTGGTTTAATACACTTCAGCAGTACTCTAGTGCTGTAGCTACAGTTTCTGTCAGAATCAATAGGAAAGTATTGTAAGTATTCAAAAATCATGACGGAGGCTCAGAAAATCAACCAGCTTCTATTTAAATTGAAGAGATCAATAAATACAAGCTTTAAGATATATTTGCCTTGTGGTTTTTAACTTTTTGAGAATTGCGATCCAATGACTTTTCTCCACAGCCTTATGGAAAATGTGAAATATTCATAAATGCTCCCCCAAAAAAAAGAGAGAGAGAGAGAGAGAGAGAAAGCCAGTGGAGATGCTACAGAATAGCATGACTACCAAAGCTAAAGCTTTAAATTTCTTGTTTCATGTTAAAAGACTGAGTGATGGCAACAGTGTTTGAGAATATTGTTACTTCTCAGTTTTACATAGCTCATTTTGCAGATGATAATGTTTTCAAATAATCCTTTACATATTTCTGTGAGTTCTTAAAATCTCCACTAATTCCATTTTGATTGGTTTATGGCATACTACATTTCAGAGCACCTTAGTCCAGCTACTAGATTTTTCCCCACAAATAATCCTGTTTTCAGTTCTGTTCTGAAGTAAATCTATTGTGTTGAGCTCTAGGTTTACTTGTCTGCTAGTGAGTTTGACACATTGACACCACCTCTGAAAACCCCATTCAAGTTCAGGGCTTCATGCAGCTTTCATACATGCATCAGCCTGTTAAAACTTTTCAGAATGCTGAAAGCATGAATGTATCCTGGCTAGGTAAGGAAGGACGCCTTATTAAATTCCCTTGGAGTGTCTGTCTTATTCTAGGTGATTGTCAAGAAAAGAAATCCTCAAGAATAACAAAAAATTGATTGAAAAATGAGATACAATCATGGGTTCTCTACAAATGTAAAGAGAAAAATAACCTGACAGGTAGGTTAATAGGCACACATCTGTTCAGACAGGCACGCAGGGATGGATCAGTCTGGCAGCCTCCCTACATTTTTCAAGAGGTCTCTCATTAGAGACGTTAGTTATTATTATTATCCATTTGTGCTGTGTAGCACTAGGAGCCTCCTGCTGAGACCTCAGTACCATTGTGGTAAGCACAAGCACATAGCAAGACAGTGCCGCTGGCCTCAACACATTTCCATCCTCAATGGTCAAAGGAGAGCAAATAATTGCATTTATCCTGGTGTGGGCAGGGAGTGGAGACACCCAAAGATGAAACAACTTGCTCTGCAACTTGGCAAGGGTATCTGCCATGGAGCCAAGCTTGGGGTCACCGCTTAGGAGGTGCTGATCTGCCAGTAGGACAGTCCCTCTTTCAAACTGTATGATGAGCTGAAAGTTTAACATCTTTTTCTTCTTCCAGTTATTCAATCCTGCACAGGGATTAGTTAGCCCTCTGAGAGTTAAATCTGGGTATTGGAGGAAGAACAAATGCTGTAAGCAGAATATAATGCTTCAGGGAGGAGTCACACTAAGGCAGCTGTACAGCTTCTGATAGCCCAGCCAGTTTGTGTGTTCTTTCATAACATTGTAGTTGTTCTGTGTTGTAGTTGTGTTGTAGTTGTGTTGTTGGATTCTCAAAGACTTCCAACAAGAGAGGTAATTTCCATGACTTTTCTTTAAATTCTGAGCTGAATATCAGAGGTATGTGGTGTAATACAGCAACTATGCCTGGAGCAGACATCTCAAAGTTTCAGCTCATGGAAAAACCTAATTGTCTTTCTTATTGGTATTTCACTTATATTTGTCTCTCCTATTAGCATTTTGTTAGAGACTTCTGGAGAAAAGGAATGCTTCCCAAAGACAGAAGAATGAGGTAAGTTACCAAATTAGTTCATTTCAGATGCTTTTGTTCAAGTGACAGCTCAAAAGGACAGCAGGCTAAATGACTCAGAAGCGTGAGAAGAATTTGAGTACAATTTATTATCTTGACACCCATTATATAATCTTTTTTTTTATGCTGTACTTCAGAAACTGCCTCATTAAATACATTTCCAAACATTTCATTATTTTTCTTTACTTAAATCTATTTTTGAGCAATTCTTTTTTCAACTTCAAGATTCATTTTTTGACAGACATCTGAGGAGAGTTCACAGGATTTTTATACACATCTTCATCATATTGCTGCATATGCAGGAGAGGCACCTGTTTCAGAATTACTGTTTTAATAGTTTTTGTCAACTTTTGGCCCCTAACTTTTTTTAGATTCAAGCTCTGCTGGCAGATTAGTATGCATTGGATTCTCTCACATCTTTGGCTTTTGATTCAGGTTATCCCAGGTCTGGTGACTGGCATAATTTTTAGCTTCCCTTTTCTCTCCCTGTCAAGGTCAGATTCTGGCAGCCGAACTGGCAGAGCTGAGCAGCAGCATGCCATTTCCCCATGCCTCTGCAGGCTGCAGGGGGTGCAGGCAGAAAAAAAGCCATCAGAGCTGCCTATGAATAACAGACCCAGATCTGAGATTCTCAACTTCTTTATCTGTGCTGTTTGAACTGAATCAAATTGGGCATCAACTTTATCTACAATTAAACAAGAAGCTGAGCTTAATAAGAGCACAAATGGAGACTGCAGTGATGGCCTAGCGTAAGTTGTAGAATAAGCCATTACAATCTTGACAGTAGGCACAGAGATCAAAAAGTTAAATATCCTAATGGTCTATACCTTTAACCAGATAAAAGCCTATTATACACCTTGTATAAATGTTTCCTTTTCAGTCTAATTTATTTCACCATTGTTAAAAAGTTAATGGGAAAGAAAAGTAGAGCATATGCAATGATACGATTGGTACTTCACCATTGATCAGGTAAGCGTGTGTTTGCTTATCTTACATAAGAATGGCTACAGTGGGTCAAACCATCTGCTTTCCAGTAGTGGTCAAAAAGCCTGTGGCACTGTATGGGAGCAGGACAAATATATATGGTATTTTTCTGATGATTCTCCCAGCCCACTAATATTTGCAGCTCAGGCGCTTACTGAGCTGTGAGAAGTTCTATGAAATCAGCAGCTCTTGGTGTATTTCTCTTCCGTGAAATTTTCCAGCCTCTTCTTGAAGCCAGTAAGCTTTTACTGTCAATAACTCATGGTGAAGAGTTCTGCCTCTCAACTGCAACACCACCTGCAAGAAAAGTCTCTTGTTTGTTTTGAGCCTAATTTCCGGCAGCCTCATTCGATGTACCTACTGCCATAATAAGGTGTCTTAGGGAGCTACAGTGCAAAAAACTCTGGTAATGGAATGCAGCACTTTGTAGAAGGCTGCAAGCATTTTGTACAGTCAGGTCCCAAGTGACAGCAAGTGAGCTCCATCTCTTCGTAAAAATGTCTGAAGAACATGAAAGTGCAGCTGTGCTAGTGCAGGGAAGGAGGTTTGCCTCCTGTTATCAGAACTAGTACGGGTAAATATAACCCTAACACCTCTTCTGCTCTTTCTGCCAGGTTCAGTATGCCTCTGATCTCATAGTTTGGGAAACCAGATACTGCAAGGATTGTTACATTTAAATAAGCATTTTAATACCTGTGATAATGTTGCAGCTATGTCATAACCAGAAAAGATGAATTTTAATAATTTAATAGTAAAGTTCACATTGTTGCCTCTGCAAGAATATTACACGTGGAAAGGGGCTGAGGACAGTGGGTCTGTAGTTGTCTCACTGCTGCTCCATGCTCTATAGGTAATCCCTCCCTCTGTAAGCCCCTCTGCAGCCTCCTTCCACCGAGGCACTTTGCCATTTGGATCACGAGGGTGAACTACCTGGTCATTAGTGTCATAAGGTTTTGGGTCAATGGGAGATGGCAAAGCAGCACCACTGAGGACCGAGCCCAGGAGCTTCAGGGGCCAACCCTTTCCCGTTTGACCCACCAGCAAAGGCTCTGGGGTGCCTTGTGGAGTGGTGAGTGTCAACAGACTCCTTAAATCCCAGCTATCTTTGTGTTTGTGTCGTGGTTTAGCCCCAGCCAGCAACTAAGCACCACGCAACCGCTCGCTCACTCCCCTTACCCCGGTGGGATGGGGGAGCGAATCGGAAGACTAGGAGTGAGAAAAACTCCTGGGTCGAGATAAGAACAGTTTAATAATTGAAATAAAGTAAAATAGTAATGATAATAGTAACAATATAATAATAATAATAATAATAATAATAATAATAATAATAATAATAATAATAATGATGTACAAAGCAAGTGA
Source organism: Pelecanus crispus (assembly GCF_030463565.1). NCBI lineage: Eukaryota > Metazoa > Chordata > Aves > Pelecaniformes > Pelecanidae > Pelecanus > Pelecanus crispus. Next base: position 209,699,737 of record NC_134643.1, read on the forward strand.
TGCACAATGCAATTGCTCACCACCCGACGACCGATACCCAGACAGTTCCTGAGCAGCAATTGCTGCTCCCCGGCCAACCCCCCACCCCCTCACCCCCCCCCAGTTTATATACTGAGCATGACATCATATGGTATGGAATAGCCCTTTGGTCAGTTTGGATCAACTATTCTGGCTGTGCCCCCTCCCAGTTTCTTGTGTGCCTGGCAGAGCATGGGAAGCTGAAAAGTCCTTGACTAGCATAAGCAGTACTTAGCAACAACTAAAACATCAGTGTGTTATCAACATTGTTCTCCTACTAAATCCAAAACACAGCACTATGCCTGCTGCTAGGAAGAAAATTAACTCTATCCCAGCCGAAACCAGGACAGTTTGTCAGCCAATAAATAGTTGTTTCATGCTTTTAGGCATGCATATCCTTCTTACACAGTCTCCTTATGCAGAGCTAAAAATGTCCAACGTGACCCAGAAGAAGGGTAGTAATACCTTTTATGTGTCAGATAGGTTCATCTCAAGCTTCTCTTATTTTATCCAAACTTGAGGAATGCTCATCACTTGATAACTTGCAAATATTATTAAAAGACCACTGCAGTCTGATCCAATAAGAGGTCAGAAATTGAGATCAAGGTGTAGGTCACACAGCTTTTCTCCTTGACCACCAAGTACCCGAATATTTAGTCTATTCATGTTCTGCTTGTCCTTGTTTTTCTCACAATGTGCCTTCCACAGGTAAATCTAAGCTTTCTCAGAAGTAAGGATGGATGTTGCTGCTGTGCTTAGATCTGAACCAACATAGTGTTCTTCCTCCCGTGCAAACATTTTTTCTGCAGAGTGGAGCTTCTGCTTTGACTTTCAAAATCCACAAGACAACTTCCGAGCCAGCCATTTTAGCTGTAGCTCAGGCAGTCACCACAGAACTGTCAAATAATATATGGACTTATCCTGAATTACACCTTTTGGTTTTAGTTTGACAGTCTCAAATATTATTTATAATGAATCCTTACCCTTATATTCTTCTGTATACACAATTCAAAAATGCAAAAATATTGGAGATGTAAAATAAGGGAAGCTTTGTCATACTCTTGTTTTTCATTAGAACAGTGGTTTTTTATAGAACTACAGATAACTACTTTTGCAAGGGAATTTAGCCCCTGGCAGGCTGGGTAGTAGGGCAGTATCTTCTGAGTTATATTCCAATCACTGCATCACAGAACTGCAATGGTAAGAACACACCATGGTGAGGTTCAGCATGTGCAGTCTGCAAAAAGCTCCACTCCTGGCACATTGCACTGCATGTAAGATGGAAACTGTTGTTCCAACAAGCAGAATGAAAGACTTAATGCTTAAATATAACTTTGATGGACAAAAACCCAGAAGCACTAGGTATCAGGTTTTGACAAGATATTTATACCAGCAAAATGTAGCAGCAAATCTCAAACTCAGTTCTCCAAACATCTACTTAAAAAAATATCTGCACAAACACTTGTTTCTTGTCTCTTCTTGTTTATCTGCCCAAACTCTTGTTTCTTGTCTCTTCTTGTTTCTTAATATTGCGCAGTGTCTTCTGACAAACTCAGTTTTTAGCAGTCTTTTCAATGCATTGAATGCACTGATGAAAGTTCCAGTAGTCATGCTTACTTACTGTGTCAGTAAGAAACTTGTTTCTCTCTCTTCCTTTCTTTTTAACATCACATTTTCTATTGCAGGGAGATGACCAACATGAATGAAATCCTAATGGTGGGCAAACAGCTGTAAGGAATTCAGTTTTTAATGTACTGCATCAGAGATTGAGAGCAAGAATACAGATCCCTTTGGGGATCCTTCATAGGCAAATCATTAGTCTAGTCCTGCAGGCTTACATGATTTGCTATGCATAATTGCAGATAACTAGATTTTTCTAAAGGTTAAGAACAATACTAGCGTGTTAACAACACATTGAAACAGCTCATTCTTTATTGGCCACTATTAAATTGCAGCAGTATTTCACTTCCCTTATTACTGTAGTAAGTAACACATTTTCTGGAAGAGTTCTTTAAAGGCAGTGATTACAAAGAAGAAAAGAAAAGTCAAAAGGTAAGCTGAAAGTTTCTCTAGTAATTCAGGTTTTTTACCAGATAGTGGTATTGGAGGACAAAATGCTTCCTAGTAGTGAACACGTATGGGCTGCATGGAACTTAAAAATAAATGCTGGCAAATTGAAAGGTGACTAAGGATTTTGGACAGTCAATTTTCTAAAACACTACTTGGATTTATATGGAGGGAGATTCGAAAACCTCCACCACAGAGTTTATTGTCCAGGAGCTCCTCAGATGGTTTGTGATCAGAAACAGAAGGAAACTGTAAAGAGAAGATCTGACGAAGGCATTACTAATAATGTCTTGTGGAGATGTGGTGTCCTGGTTTTGGCTGGAACAGAGTTAATTTTCTTCCTAGTAGCAGGCATAGTGCTGTGTTTTGGATTTAGGATGAGAAGAATGTTGATAAGACGCTGATGTTTTAGTTGTTGCTAAGTATTGCTTATGCTAGTCAAAGACTTTTCAGCTTCCCATGCTCTGCCAGGGGAACAAGAAACTGGGAGGAGGCACAGCCAGAAGAGTTGATCCAAACTGACCAAAGGGCTATTCCGTACCATATGACGTCATGCTCAGTATAGAAACTGGGGGGGGTTGGCCGGGGAGCAGCAATCGCTGCTCGGGAACTGTCTGGGTATCAGTTGGCAGGTGGTGAGCAATTGCATTGTGCATCACTTGCTTTGTATATTATTATATTGTTACTATTATCATTACTATTTTACTTTATTTCAATTATTAAACTGTTCTTATCTTGACCCAGGAGTTTTTCTCACTCCTAGTCTTCCGATTCGCTCCCCCATCCCACCGGGGTAAGGGGAGTGAGCGAGCAGCTGCGTGGTGCTTAGTTGTTGGCTGGGGCTAAACCACAACATGTGGGAAAACAGCAATTGAAGTTCTAGCTACTAAAAGGACAGATTGTTTAGTATGACACCCTGTAGAAGAGAGACCTGCTCTGAATTCACTACTGTGAAGAACAACTTCCCAACAGACCTTCATGGTGGTGGTGGAGACCGCACCAGGGCCCTCGGGGAGCTGCCCCAGGGGATGGCTACCCTCCATCTGGAAAACAGCATCTTATTTATAGCCTGAATTCATGTAATTTCAGTTTCCAGTCAGCAGATCTTGTCATTCACTAGATTCAAGAGCTCTTGTCAGAAGCCAAGGAAAAATGGGAATGACTATGACCTCCTCCTTCCAAAGCTTTCTGAGGCCACTCAGCACAAGTGCTGCTCCTCTGGCTCTGACCCCTCTGGGATGGATCCTGCTATCCTTTCCCCCCATCCCAGGCATTTCTGGTTCCTCCTGTCCATTACCATGGTCCTTGCAGTAGGTCCGGTGTAGTTGTTGGTCCTCTGCTCTCACAGAGCTAGCTAACCAGACACCTAAGGCAAAGGACTGCTATTTAGGAGAAAAGCTTTAAACACAAGTTGTATGCATTTCTGTTCTGTTAATCCTCAGTTTCAGGGCTATTTCCCCTCCCCTAATGCAGGCTGGTCCCTCACTGCCATCATCAGGGCTTTGACAGGAAATTTTCATCAACCCATCCAAACTAGCCAAGGCGAACATGGGACTGCAGTTCCCCATGGGTGTTTTTTCTGACTAGCTCTTTGCATTACCTCTGAGTTAGTTTATTTCGTGCAGAAAACTTCTTTAACTCCTCCATGGAGATAGGATCAAATCTATCCACAGAGACACATGTAACCCCTATTTGGCCTATAGAACAGCTTCTGAGTTACATTTAATATTTATGTACTTGATATTATGGAGCTGATTATTCCCTGGGTTTCTACCATTTGGCATGGCTATTACCAAAGCTTTTACTCATGTGTTTCAATTCCCATTGTCTTTGTTTCCTTCTCATTGGTATGAAATGAATCAGAAAAGGATGTGCTCCACCTCAGAGAAGAGTATTTCATGCAGCTTAACAGGACAGTAAGAACTACCATTGTCCCAGAAGAAAGGTATGGATGAATCAAAACTTATAGTGGGGCTGAGGTGGAGGAAATAATAACTGGCCTGGATGACAATGCAGACACAGTGAGCAGGATGCTCTGGGCAAACAGCAGATTCAAAATGTGAGTTTGTACCTCTCTAGAAAAATCCAAAAGCATTGCCATGTAAAGGCATTAAATCACACCCAGCCCTCAAAGACAATCCGGCTTTATAGCACCAGCTAACTCTCCAAGAACATGAGGAACTCACTGGTTTATCCCTGATGTCTGAGTTACCCATGAAGTTAATGCATGTCATTGCTTAAAAGCATCCAGAACGAGGGTGACAATTTTGCCTGTTATATAAATTCCATGTGACTCTCCAGGGAGGTCAGAGAATTTAGACACATTAACTTCATAGCATTGCACTGATTTCAGCCCAAAACATTGTCATACTACCTCCCTTTTTCACAATAACCTAATGCTTAATGCCTTGGGCTCCTTTTCTACTGCAGCAGGGTGACAGCACAGCACACAGGAGGCAGACTGGCTGCACCCATAGCAAGCTCACCCAGCTAGGAAAGAGCAAACCTGAAGGATTATGTTTCCAGGACTGTAACTTTCTCTTTGCTAGTAATGTACAAACATTTCCTAGAAAACAAGATGTCAGATCTTGGGCCATCTTTATCTTGGGTGAGTACCTTCATTTGGAGATGATATTTGCCACTGACTTTGCTTTGGAGGGCTGCTTTGGCTCTGTAGCAGCAGTGAGAAGCCTGACTTTCCCACACAGTCAGCAGAGACAGGCAGCTGTTCAGTTAATTGGTCTAAATTGCCTTCTGAAGGCTTTCAGAGATGTCTACAGTGGTTATATGGACACTTAGCCTTTCTCCATGTTCTTACATTTAGATATTGCAATTCTTAACTCCATGTTTCTGACTTAGTCTGGATCTGACTCTTTCTGCAACACAACTGAAAAACTTCTATTATCAAATGCAAAGCCAATTCAAAAACTAATGGCTGAATCTTCTTGGGGGGAAAAGCCAAAACAAAACCAAAAAAGATTTATTTCTTTATTGATCTAAGTACCAGGGCTAAACTGAATCTGATGTCTTCTGGAGACATGCTCTATTGTGGGGTCCCACCAGTGAGATCATGTTGCTGTCTGATAAACTCAGCCTGTGTTTTCCTAGTTGTCCTGTCCTGTCTTGGAGGACTGCGTGGAGAGAGCCTCAGAGATGACTCAGTTCCATTCTGCAATCAGGAGCAGAGTACTGAGGAACAAGACAATGCATTTACGAAAGTTTCATTATGAAAGTTCAATATCTCTTGTTCTGTTGCCATTGGCTTTACTAGTCCAGGAGGAGAATTTCTGCCTGCTGTTCTCTTTGTCTAGGATAGTCGTAATTCAGGACAGCATCCAGCTGTGTTTGAGTACTCTACTGAACAGGTTTGAATGCAAAAGCATGACTAAGCTGAGTCCTGTACTGGGACCCTTTTGGCATTAAGTTAAATAGAAAATCTGCACAATGGAGCTCTAATTTTCATCAAAAATAGAAAAGTGTATTTTCCTTTTGCACTTTCCTTCTTCAGAGTGCTTTCAAAATATTAATTAGTTAATCCCACAGTGATTCTGGCATTAAAACTTTTTCTACAATAATGATAAAAACTTTCTGTAAATGTTAATGTGCCACTGAACTTTGAAAATGTAGAGACTGTACTGGAAAAGGTATGTATTCTGTCAAAAAACCCTCTGTCTGAAGCATAAAGGGTAAAGAAAGAAAGATTACACATAATAATATTGTTCAAATATACTTAAAGGCCAGATATAAATTTTAAAACTGTCCCCTTCTGAGGAGAAAAGTGTTCCCCCTTTGAAGCGTTATTATGAAGCCCTTCTTAGGACTTTCTATGACCCAGACCTTCCATTTTATCTCATTGAGTTGAATATCATGCAGCTCTAAAAATGAGTGTTCGTTATATTGACTCTCTGTTAGTGAAACCCTCCTGTAGCAAGAAAAAAACAAAACAAAACAAAACAACCACACCTCCATTTTCAGATCAAGTTTAATATAATCAAAATGCTAATCTGCTCAGAGTGAACTACTAGAAGTTGTCTTAATCTTTATTCTTCAAAGGGGGTACAGTCTGGAGGCGTCCTGAGAGCCCAGCTGAAGCCAGTGCAGGTGCTCAGTAGGACCCTGTTTTGCTCTCATGAAACTGGTCTGTCAGTGACTCCCAAAGGACTACAATACCAATGGGCATTTGCCAGTTGCTCAGTATTTAGGGTCAGAAAGGAATTTAGCACATCCCAAGTAGTGATGAACAGATGCCACCAGCTTTTGTTTTCACCTGGAACTATGGGTGCTGGGCAGAACCTCACTCTGTACCACAGATGCCTTCTCCTCAGCAGTCAAAACCCAGACATGATGACTGAAAAAAATATTAATGCTGTAACAGAAGACTTGAAACTACCAAAGCAACCAACCAAAAATAAAACCAATATATGTAAAACAAAGACTCTTCTCCAAACAAGCTGAGTACCTTGGGGGAGCAGGACGGGTTTCAGAAGTTCACTAAGGACTTTGTTTACAGAAGGTACTTAACACCCTGTACCTTGGGCCTGTGTCTGTCCCTGCAAACGAAGATTTAAGAGCATTAAGTAGTATTAAAAAAAAAAACCAAACAAAACAGTAGAAGGCAGAGCATTACAGTAAGCAGTTAGTGATCTTGCTCTGACATCCTCTGGTGTAAATCAGGAGTAATCCTACTCAGCTCCTGATTTCATCCTGTAATATTCCCAGTGGAATTACTAATGGAGTGATATTATAAGTAGTGTAAAACCAGAGTGAGACCCTGAATCAGACCTTGGCTCTGTACAGTGGGTGCCAAGGTGAGTCCTTGATCCTTGAGCTTTCCTTCTTACATAGCCAAACTGAACATACTCATGTAAAAACCAGTGAAAAAACCCTGTCACGCACACCTGCAGAAACAGATGCTGAGTACTAGACACTCCTAATGATCCACTCCTTCAAGGAAGGATCAGACACCTGAAAACTCTCAATGTGTTCTTGCGTCTTCCCTCCACCTTTGCCCAGTGTTTTCCCAGCAGCAACATGTGTCTGCACCTAATTTCTTTTTCAGGATTGTATGTGTCCTGAGGCAACATCCTTCCCCTGTGACAAGAATTAATTGGGCTCTCAACTGAATGAGACTATGAAACCAGTCTTGGCCTTGGTGTAAAGCAACTAGCATTGGTGAGCTGCTGTTTTTACTTGCCATAAATCTTTCATAGTAAAGACAAAAAATCTTTAAAAAAGAGGTTGGCTGAGATCACTGTGGGTTACAGCTCTTCACAGAGAATTTTGTAGTGAGGACCCTGTCTGAGGAATACTTCACAGCTACTGTCTTCTTCCCTCCCTGGCAAGCATGGCCAGCTGCCTGCATAAGAGCTTGCAGTTCTCTGCAGGGCTCAGTCCTGCCTGAAAGGCTTCCATTTAAATATTCACTTTTTGTTCAGCATACTTAATGACCATTGCAATTATTTAAAACTTACACACTAAATTTCCAATGATCTTGTGCTGCCTTAAGATTATTAGCTTTAATGAAGGCAGAAACAGGCGATAAGGTCCAAGAGTCAGTTGTCTACTGAAGATTTTAAGTTCTGCAAAGAGATTTAGGGACTGAATTTACCTTTCCCATTCAGCATAGGGGCATCTGCTTCAGGTTCAGGCATATTTTTGCAATCTTCAGAGATGACTTGCTGCTTTTGGGGCTATTCAGTGCTGAGAAGAGGACTAGGGGCAGCAATTGTTGAGGATTATTCTGCCCTGGTCCATGCTCCTGCAGTGGCTCAGAAGGAGTCTGAGCACAACTCAGAGATGTTAATTCTTACAACTGACCCAAGTCGTTCCAGAAACAAAACTACCCCCACAGTCCCAGATACAGGAAGGAGAGCCCATTTGGCCTAACACCTGGACAAACTGGATCCTCAGCTGACAAGTTCACCCTGTGGAAGGCTCTGAGTGTTTTTCCACCGACTTAAGAGAAGTGAATGAACAGCTGGTGTATGGTCTATGTCCCTTAAGGGTGGCTACATTGCTTTCTCCCCAAAAAAGAAGTTAAGCAGCCTTCAGTATTAAGGTAATTTAAGAGAAAAAAAATACCTTCCCTGCCACAAGTTAAGAAGCATATTCAGCTTACAGGGGTACATTTCTTACACAGGTAAGAAATAATCTTCCCCTGCTGTTGACCTAACTTACTGAGGAAAATTTTGCAGCTGGCAAACAATGGAAGATATTTTCTTAGGGATAAAAAAGGATCTTTTCTTAATAATCTTATTGAAATTCTGCAGTGACAAATTCCTGGAGACATGGGGACAAGGCAATGCATCTCACTCTGGAAGACAGACTGACACACCAACACATAAGTTAGATCCGAGAGCAGAGCAAATGATGCAGTGCTCTCCCTCGCAGAGCTGTATGAATTATTTGTTATGATTCCTGTTGTTCAATTTAGATGGTTTTGCTCTTTGCTGAATGGTTCTGAGCAGATGGTGTCTTCAACTTTTCTTCAGGCTTCTTTACTTCTATTTATTCAATGAATGTACTGGATTCATGGGAGCTGTGAAATATTGCTACGAATTTGAAATATGTGCCATGTGATCAGTCATCCAGATCATGTGGACTTGTTATTTTGCCCTAAAAACCAGTAACCTAGGCAATGAAAATTCATGTTACAGGGGAAAAAAAAAAAAAAAAGGGAAAAAACCCCCTGTATTTTTAGTATCTTTGGAGAACTAGTAGGTAATGACAATACAAAGAAAGATGCAGACTAGATGTGAAGTCCTAGGGGAGAAGGGTCTTTCTACAGATGACCTACTTTACAGTAATTTTACTTGTGGAAAAGAGGCAAGGCCATAACTATGCCAGCCAGAGGTGAGGAAAAGGGCCTAGCTAAGGTGTACAGGCCAGGAGAAGGGCTCCTGAGGTTCATCCAGCCCTTGGACTATAACCCCCACTGCTCCTCCAAATGGGCACCAATAATATGGCCAGGAAGAGCTGGAGTGTGTCTGGAGTGCCTATGTAGCTCTGGGTGTGATGGTTAAGACCATGGGGTCCCAGGTAGTTTTCTCCTTGGTCCTGCCAGTGAGGGGGAAGGGCCTGGGGAGAAGGTGACAGATCCTGCAGGTCCACAGCCAGTTCCACAGCTGGCATTGTTGATAGGGATTGTTTTGTTGACAGGGCTTTTAAAACCACACGACCCTCTTTGAGGATATAGGGTAAGTGGGGAGACATAAGACCCACCTGACCTGATGGCCTTCTATAATAAAATGACTAGGTTTCTGGATGAAAGGAGACCAGTGTCTCCCACAATACCTTTGTAGCCATGCGAGGACATTATGGCCTGGAAGGGTGGAGAAGCAGATGGGTAAAAAGCTGTTTTGACAGTTGGAGAGCTGTGGTTAATGGGTTGCACTTGATCTGGAGGCGAAGAGCAAGGGGAATAATACAGAGATTTGTCCTGGTAACTGTCCTGTTTAACATCTCTATCAATGACCTAAAGGAGGAGACACAATGCCCCCCTCATCAAGTTTGCAGGTAGCACCAAATTTGGGGTGCAGCTGGGAGCCAGTACCATGCTACAGTGGAGGCTCTCTCTACTCAACCTCTGCTGATGAACTCTTACCCATTCTGCTGTGCTGCATGTTTGCATCTGTGTAGTTATAGACAGAGGATGCTTCTAGAAGACTTCTCTTGCTTCCTTTGTTTTGAATTTTGAGGAACAAAGGGACATCAAGATGATTTAAGTTTTAAAACCTTTACTCATGTTAGGTAACTTTCCTCCTTCCCCTCCTCCTCCTAGTAGCTTTGAGTATTGCTAATGGGGAAGATGAAAATGACAAATCTTTCCACATCTGGAAACTGAAGAGAAGGATGACAAACTGTCATTTCCAAAAAGCTTTTGCTTTTGCTCTTGACACCCTGAAGGAAGAACTGCCCACTCCTGAAACCAGCAGAACTGTTTTTGCTAGAAGGTTTCCCATATAGGCCTTCAACTCCCTAGGACTCACTTGGGCTTCTTTTGCCCTGACGACTTTTTTTGTTCTTTGGGATTGGGGGCTGTGGGGGGAGTTGGTTTTGGTTTTTTTTTCCTTGCTTGCTCCCTCCTCTCTTTTTTGCTTGCTTTCTTTCCTTCTCATTGCATGTTTTGATGATTTATGCATGCTGAGATGCAAGATGCTTCTGGGAATGTCTGTTGCTATTCAGATGCCTGGAGGAAAAACCTTTGTAGGGAGTTGCTGAAGTTACTACTAAAATTATTTTAATATTATGTTCTTCTGCTTTCCAACTTTAATCATCTCTGATCCTCTTGGAGGCATTATCCTGATCAAGAAGGCTTGTCTATTGTTTGGGCTACATTTCAGTTGAATACGCACTCTATTTTTTTCTTTTTGGAGATTCAGGGACTCAAGTAATGTGAGCAGAGCAATTGCCAGTGAAAACTGAGGGAAAAAAATTGCTGAGAACCTCACCCTTCTCCATGTCAGTTGTTACCATATTCCCTGCCTTATTTATCAGGATGGGTACAATTTCTTTTGTCTTCCTTTTCTGACTAATGTACCTGAAGAAGCCCTTATTATTCTTCACTTCCCTTGTCAAATTTAGCTCCAGCTGTGCCTTAGCTTTCCTGATTACTCTTTCTCTTTTACAGCCTTTGCAAAGAAAGCTACTGTGACAGCCTTTGCATGTTTCTCAAAGCAACAACCATTGCCCGCCTATTTGCACAAGGACTCCAGACAGTTCCAGAGAGACAGGGAAGAGGAAGAAGAGGCAGCTCCTCTGTGCAAAGATGGACAGGGAGCTGGGCTGCAAATCAGGTACTTCAGGAGGGAGTTTGTAGCAACCACACAGCCTGTGGGACCCACCAGGGGTTCCCTTGACCAAGGTGTTAAATCCTTGGGTGTCTCAAAGTCAGCAGAGCCATACAAAAGTCCTTGGAGGTCTGCCACATGATTTTACCAGAAGATATGGCACAGAGCAGTCTCATTTTGCACCACACACCTATGTCCTGATGCAGAGAAAAATGTAATGCAGAGCTGGAGATAGTGCCATGTTTGCTTTAGAAATTAGGATCTATAGGAAGTTATTTTCGAATTTCCCTCAGTCATCACCAAAATGCTTACAGTGTTCAGTACATGGAGGAAGGAGACTTCTTTGTACTATTGCCTGGGGAAGGTGCCCTTAAATCTTATTATACTCAGCCTCTGCAGTGCAGAATACCTTACTATTATGTGGCTCCCAGAGAGGATGCTCTTGGGAAAATGACAAACATTGAATTAGAAGTCCAAATGGCAGCAACTGTGGACAGTATGGTTGGATGCTCTCAAGCCAGCCCTTTTCAGCCTTGCAGTGCCTGCAAGCCCCTGCAACAAGGTTCTAAGTGGTAAATCTGACTATGTGTAGTTGACAGAATAGCTTGCACCATGCTGCTCATAGGACCCAGGGGGAAACCAAGGGGACTGTATAAGCACAACAAAGTGACCACCCCATGGCCATGATGGACAAGCGTACGCATTGCAGCTGACCATGGCAGGTCAGAGCAGCTTCTGAAGCTGTGCCAGCAGATTAGAGCAGACATCATCCAAGTTTACCTCAGGAGGCCACATTCACAACCCAGCACTCTGTGCTGAGCTCTTTGCTAATGGGGAATCTGGCTTTGATGACAGCTTGGACTTAACTACTTGTTAAAACTGTGGGTTTAGCATTCAGATTTCCAAAAAACTAATTCAGGGCTGTGGTGCCCTGTAATATGTGCTTCTATATTAATCTTGCAATGTTTGACTTTTTTAAGATTGCACAGATGCGAGGCCATGATTATCCCATGTGCCTTTGTCTGGCTTGATCCATAACCACTGGTAGGTGGTGGGTACAAGTGCCATGGGGTTCCCTTTGCCCATCAGTGCCAAGGGACTGTGTGGTGTTTATACTTCAGCCTCTTACCATCTGTCTTGGAGCAGAGTGAGTCAGAGACATCTGAGGTTTTCTCTGATTGTGTCAGCTATCCTGGTTAGGGTCACCTGAAAAAGGGGACGTATTCATTCTCACGCAATAAAGGGCAGTGCACTTTAACACACTCAGGAGGAGGGAATTGGGTGTAAATAATAAATAATTCAATTATCTGACCAAACTTCTGAACCTACCCAGAGACTGACTTGATTGTGCTGGGTTTTTTCCCCATCATTTGATTTTTGTGAGCATGGATTACCTTTCTGGCATGCTCAATGGAGTCAAAAAGGAACAGCTCCAGTCATGAGATCTGACAATGTTATGTGACATGCTGCTATTAAGCTGCTGCAGGAGTAAGAAGTAATTTTTTAATATAAAGATTGCCTCTTGCTGCTACAATTCTTCATAGGCTCTCCCCAAAGTTTGATTTGTAAACAACTACCTTTTCTGTGTAAGAAAAATTCTTACAGCCTAGAGGGTGTTTTGTTCTCCAAAACGAAACATACTACTTCTTCCTGCAAAATGTAGTCATAGCACTTCTGATCTTGAGTTTATTCTAAATAAGAAATCATTCCCCATCATGGAAAAGCCTGATCAAATTTAATTCTTAGAGCTGAAAATCAACAGTAGTTAAAACTGCAGTGTCCAGGCCAAAGCAATATGTGTTTTAATGATAAACAAACTCAGTGATTGAATTAAGCAACTGTATCTATCTAATCCTCTTTGATCTTCAAATTGGTTCTCTTGCTGCTTTTCTAGTACAGTACAGAAGTACATTAGTGGAGTCTTTAATCTGGCAGTTAAAAGCATAACAATGTAAAATGGCTTGAAGTTGAAGTAAATAAAATTCAGACTGGAATACAGTGAACATTTTTAATAGTGAACATCATACCTTTTGATCAGATTATCACTCATAAACTATAAAATTACTAAATTATATAGAGAAAATTATTCAACTTAATTTTAAAAATATAAATTCCCTGCCAGCCTTTCCTGTCCAGAATAGATCACATTCCTGAAAAATGTTTTAAATGTGTTAAATCAGTGGCCACATGAGAAAACAGTAGGTCCGTCACTGCTGGGAAGAAATGAACTAATTGTTCATGTACTATTCAGCACATGCAGACATGCCCTTGCTGCTGAGTTGCCCCTAAAATGAAGCTGGCATTGCCAGAAGAGTTAACCACATCTACCCTTTTCTTTCGTCTTTCCTGAGTGTGCCTCAGAGGAAGAAAGTGAGCCACACATGTGGAGTCAGAGGGTCTGTCCATGCCATGTCCCCACATGGGCGAGCTGGAGACAGGGTCTGTCCGTCCAGGTCCACAGCTGTAGTGGCACAAGGCAGACCAGGAAACACCAATAGGCAAATGTACAGTATCAAATACAAAGAACACCTGGAGGTGTTAAAAAAATGGCCAGACATGGCACTTTGTGACATGGTTTAGTGGGCATGGCGGTTTTGGGTTGATGATTGGAATGATGATCTTAGAGGTCCTTTCCAATCTTAATGATTCCTAGTTTTCACTTTCAATATAAATGATCCAGCCACCAAGCCAGGAGGCGTGGGGTTGCTACTCTACCCTTAATTGGTTTAGTGGTGGACTTGGTAATGTTAGGTTAATGGTTGGACTGGATGATCTTAAGGTCCTTTCCAACCTAAACGATTCTGTGATTCTAAGAATAGAATAGAATAGAATAGAATAGAATAGAATAGAATAGAATAGAATAGAATAGAATAGAATAGAATATTTCAGTTGGAAGGGACCTACAATGATCATAGAGTCCAACTGCCTGTCCAATTCGGAGCTCACCAAAAGTTAAAGCATGTTGTTAAGGGCATTGTCTAAATACCTCTTAAACACTGACCACCTCTCTAGGAAGCCTGTTCCTGTGTTTGACCACCCTCTCAGTAAAGAAATGCTTCCTAATGTCCAGTCTAAACCTCCCCTGATGCAGCTTTGAACCATTCCCCCACATCCTATCACTGGATCACAGAGAAAAGAGATCAGCATGTCACTCTCCACTTCCCTTCCTTAGGAAACCATAGAGAGCAATGACATCACCCCTCAGCCTCCTTTCCTCCAAACTAGACAAACGCAAAGTCAGCTCAAGTGTGTGAACTTCAAAAAATGTTTAGACTTTGGAAGTTTGGAACTTTTTTGGCTTCTGTAATGACTAGAAGTGTTTACCAACAAGGATTCCTTAGGGGTGGACATACAGAATCACAGAATCATAGAATCGTTTAGGTTGGAAAAGACCTTTAAGATCATCCAGTCCAACCATTAACCTAACACTACCAAGTCCACACTAAACCAATCAAGGCTAGACTAGACTAAACCATGTCCCAGAGTGCCACATCTACCCGTTTTTTGAACACTTCCAGCGATGGTGACTCCACCACCTCTCTGGGCAGCCTGTTCCAATGCTTGACCACTCTTTCCATGAAGAATTTTTTCCTAATATCCAATCTAAACCTCCCCTGGCACAGCTTGAGCCCATTTCCTCTTGTCCTATCGCTAACTACATGGGAGAAGAGACCAACGCCCACCTCACTACTACCTCCTTTCAGGTAGTTGTAGAGAGCGATAAGGTCTCCCCTCAGCCTCCTCTTCTCCAGACTAAACAACCCCAGTTCCCTCAGCTGCTCCTCATAAGGCCTGTGCTCTAGACCCTTCACCAGCCTTGTTGCCCTTCTCTGAACATGCTCCAGCACCTCAATGTCTTTCTTGTATTCAGGGGCCCAAAACTGGACACAATATTCAAGGTGTGACCTCACCAGCGCTGAGTACAGGGGCACAATCACCTCCCTGCTCCTGCTGGCCACACTATTCCTGATACAAGCCAGGATGCTGTTGGCCTTCTTGGCCACCTGGGCACACTGCTGGCTCATGTTCAGCCGGCTGTCGACCAACATACATAATTAAGTCCTGATCTCATTAGGATCCATCCAAAGTAATGGTCACACATGTAATGATGGAGGCAGAATTGTCCATTGTTGTGGCTTCTTCAGAAGTTTTGCAAGAATGAACAGTTACAGACAAAGAATAACAAAATTTTGTCTTCTAGGGAGCCCATCTGTACAGCAAACACACTCCCCTTGTCAAGTCCATCAGCAGCTCCCTGTGTGCCTATTCATGCTGAGGAACTGCCATTACTTCAGACAGTAGTCTGCCTTCTGTCTTCTTTATTCACAGCTTTTTATCCATTTTTGCAAGACTCAGTGGCCACACCTGTGAAGACTGGTTGCAAGGTGATTGCAAATTGGCCAGTTTATAATCTGTTCAGCTGGTCCTGCTGAAGGGTCTTCATATTGGATTGTAGGACTGTTGAATTTTTTTCTTGTTCCTGATGAGGAACTTGTTTCTTATGGACCTGACTCCAGGCTATCTGTGCTCAGTCTCTTACACCACAGAGATTATTTCAAAGACTGCAAAACTACAAGCATATTGGAAAGATTTGTATGCAACAGCAGATGAATGATAGACTGGGTCTTCCCTAATTGTTAATGAGTTGCATCCCTGTGATGAATACATATGCTTAACACCAGAAAGTGTTAAGACAGAAATATTTTCATGTGGTAAACAGAGTGAAACAAAACCACACACCAATCAGCTCTCTATGACAAATGGCATGAGATGAACAGAGTTCTGCAGCTGAGTTGCAGATTGGAGAAGTATGTGAGCATGTGCAACACAGGCTAAGCCAGCTAGTCAATACAAAAGTGCATTGCAAGCTTTAATTTTGGCTTGTATTCCTAAAAGGTCAACATTTGAGTTAGCTTCACACCAAAGAAGACTGAATGTAGCTCACACTTTGGAATGATATTGAAATGAAAGGTCCCTTCCAACCCAAAGCATTCTATGATTCTATGATGCTATGTTTGCACTGACTGCAAGTAGAAAGTTATTGACAGTCATTTTGTTGGACTCATTAGAAAATACTATTTTCTGCAGTATTCAACCATCCTTGCCAAGCCTGAATTCGAAATAGAGACAAGTCAGAGATTGACTGTGCTGGCAGACTAAGGCATCTGTTGTATGCGTTGATGATCTTGTATGAGTCAAAAGGCAGTGGCTAATCAAAGTGCAGGAGGTTAATGTGAATGGCAGCACAGAGTTCAATAAGATTGTGTTGACTTACCATCTTCTTACAGCTATTTGTTGCGTATTGCCAAAATAGCTTGTTATGAATAGTCAGCTCTGCAGTGCTGTTTTTGTAAAATCCTGGACACTGTAACCAAAACACCAGTGAGGCAAATCATGTCTGTGGATGCTGTAAAGTTGAAATGCCTTTGCTAAACAATACAAGTAATCAACAGAATTTGTTTATAGTTGCTATTTCTTCACTGAAACCTAGCTGGACTGGTTATCAAAATGATCTCCACCTCTGTCATATGTGCCGGAGGATGACTTGCTCCAATATTGAAAACCCTTGTTTGAAATCAATACTGCATTATTGTGCAGTTGTGGCAATATGGCTAGTAGCTTGTTTCCAAGGGTTTTTACCTGTTGTCTGCATATGACATCCTTTTTAAGCTAACACCTCTCTGTTGGAATTTAAGCTTGTTATTTTGGGACCTGCCAATTTAAGACATACTCAAATCATACTCTCCAAAGGTTTCCTGGCACCCAAAAGACATCATGACACCCAAGGCTGCTAGTGTGTGGGAGTGTGTTCCTCAGATGAATGGCAATTCTGAGCAGTTTTGACAAACAAGAACCAATCATTAAAATCCAGCTGTTGAAGGGCACGATTCATCATCAGGAGGTCAAACTTATTTAGCATTTTCAAAACTTACTGTTTGAAGTGTTAGACATTTCAAGAGTTTTTTGTTGTACTCTTCCAAATTGGAGCTTATGTAAATGTCTACAGACACTTTGTGGATGTGTTTAATCGATATCTGGGAAGTCTTGGATAGAACAGGTTAATACACCTCTTGATCTAAAATTATAAACAAGTCCAATCTTTTTCTGTTATTAGTTTTATATGCACACAGTAAGAGGGTAATTCTAATGCAAACATCAGTTACAAATTTTTTTTGGAGGTAGGAAATCAGAGGTAGGAAATAGCTATTGCCCCAAATGCATTATTTCTGAGTAATGTGATTTCACAAGAAGTACAGGTTAAATATTTAATGAGTAAAAATAAATAATAAAGATCTGTGTCAAAGCACAGATTGTATGTCTTCGTATAAAAGTTTGAAAAAAACCTGAACTGCTAGAGCAAAGAGAATGTACGTTGCTTTTCCAAGCCAGCAGCAAAATGAAATGTGAAAGAAAAAAAAAAAATTATATTTGACTGACAGAATATGGTAAACAACAAAGTAATCTGAACTGCTTGAGGCATATAAGCATATCTATTAGAGCTTACAGGGATCACAACAAAGCCCAACACTACTGAACTTTTTCAATCCATAATCTCAAAGTAGGTATCAAATATCTACTGGAGACAACATGCAGACAGGTAATGGTGAAGCTTGATGTGGACAATGAAATCATACAGACCAATGAAAAATATGAGGTATGAACAACAATGGTGATTAAGAAAGCACCTGGGAAGGTGGTGGTTTTTATATTTGATGTCCTCAGCTGAAGATTGCATTTATCTTCAAATGAGGACTTTGATGTCTTTTAGGGAAATATGCTATAGTCAAACAAGTTATGCTTTACTCAAATATAAGTTAACTTGTTCAAGATGAAGGTAAGTGGATAAAATTAAAGAAAACACCCTGAGATTTATAGGAGGTTAAATCTCCTCTGCACTTTAACTTTATTGAAAACTGTCAGAATGAGTTGAAAATGCTGAATTTAAAGTGCTAGTGATACTTCCAATTTTTTTTCATTTTTTTCTTACCCAGATTTTCAAGTGATATTTGGTTACTTCAGCCCTTCATACATTAACAGCAAAATCTAGATAGAGGGGAGAAGATGGTCTTCTGAGTTTCTGAATCTGGGTGCACACCATGGTTGCACCACAGAGGCGACCGTGACATGTGATTTATAATCTCCTATTTTTCCCCCAAGTCCTTGTTTCTGCAGAAAAGAAACCTTTGGGTGCTCAGCAATAGGAGAGGCAGCATGCTTCACAGGTCCCCAGTCTAGGCAACCAGGGGACCAGAGTGTTGTGTGTACCACAACCCTCACTGGTATGTAAATCTAAAGAGTGACTACGATTGACAAAGTACTTAAAATCTTCAGTTACTTCACTATGTACATAACTGAATCTCATGCTTATTCTTTTACCAAGTGATAATGAGACAACAAGCTCTTCCACTGATATCCCTACATTCTCTGACAGTTCATCTTAAAAGATATTATTTTGCTTTATTCCATATTGTAACATAGGTCTGGAGAACACAGTTCATCCACCACAAGTCTGTGTTGGAAATTGCCTTGCCCCTTGCAACTTGCCACATCAAAGGGCTTTCACTGATTAACTTGCAAGATCACAATTTGAATTGCCCAGTAATAGAGATCAAAGGATCAGTGCTGGAATGTGTGACCAACATTGCTTTCATCTTTGCCCTACACATACTATTTAAATGAAGAAACTATTTATCCTTTTAAAAATATATTTTTGAGCTCTTTCTTCTGCCTTCTTTTCCCTTGAATTGGGAAGTGCAGGGCTGGAGTAGGAATGGAACAATTCTCAAATATGTGAAATGTATTTTCCATATGATTGAAGGGCTGAAGATAGCATGGTTTGGACCCTTGGAGAGATGAACTCTCCAATTCACGTATTCTGATTTGACCGAACCATGAATAAATTATAGTTTTAAACCTGATAATTTGCATATACTGATAATCAAAAGAGTATTAGGAAGATGTATTGTGTATATTGTCATATAAACTTGTAAATGGTATGACACTGTGGTCCAGATACTTCTGCCCAAGGGCAATGACTTCTGCTCAGTAATTCTTTCACCAGCGGCTTTCCAGTTTGGAAGCACACAAGAATTTTCCTATACTCACATCAACCTTTATTTCAGGCTCACTTTAAATCATCACTGTCGTGGTTTAGCCCCAGCCAGCAACTCAGCACCACGCAGCCGCTCGCTCACTCCCCCTACCCCGATGGGATGGGGGAGAGAATCGGAGGAGTAAGAGTGAGAAACACTCCTGGGTTGAGATAAGAACAGTTTAATAACTGAAATAAAGTAAAATAGTAATACTAATAGTAACAGTATAATAATGATAATAATAATAATGATACACGAAGCAAGTGATGCACAATGCAATTGCTCACCACCCGACGACTGATACCCAGACAGTTCCCGAGCAGCGATCGCTGCTCCCCGGCCACCCCCCCCCCCAGTTTATATACTGAGCACGACGTCATATGGTATGGAATAGCTCTTTGGTCAGTTTGGATCAACTATTCTGGCTGTGCCCCCTCCCAGTTTCTTGTGCACCTGGCAGAGCATGGGAAGCTGAAAAAGTCCTTGACTAGCATAAGCAGTATTCAGCAACAACTAAAAACATCAGCATGTTATCAACATTCTTCTCCTACTAAATCCAAAACACAGCACTGTGCCTGCTGCTAGGAAGAAAATTAACTCTATCCCAGCCAAAACCAGGACAATCACTTTTCCTGACTTATCTCTTCCATGCTGATCCATACTGTAAACTGTAAAAGTCACAGTGGTACAAAACACCCTGCAAGGAGTATTTCCATTTGACGCAGTTGAACCTGGTGACAGCCTCTGTGTACCCCAGAGCAGGATAGACTGAGACAATCTTTTCACAACTTTAACCCTATGTTCTCCAAGGATAACTGCTTCGGGTTGCCATTTCGGATAATCTTCATAATCCACTAACTTAATTTAAATGCTCCAAACATGCTTGTACTTGGTTATATGATAAGTGCATTTTTACTGGGATTTTGATACAAACCCAAGAAAACCAGACACTCAGATTACATTTTAATTGGAAAATGGATGGTTATCTGTCAGACTCCTTTGAAAAAGCCCTTTCTAAATATGCCTTGCTGGTGTTGTCATATTAGATATTTTCCTGTAAGGAAAACAGATTTCTTGCTTCTTTATGGGAAATTACTGTACCCATGTAGTCAGAATATCACTCAATGCTGGTATAACCTAGTCATAAAATCATAGAATCATAGAATCATAGAATCATAGAATCATAGAATCATAGAATCATAGAATGCTTTGGGTTGGAAGGGACCTTTAGAGGTCATCTAGCCCAAGCCCCCTGCAGTGAGCAGGGACAGCTTTAACCAGATCAGGTTGCTCAGAGCCCCGTCCAACCTCACCTTGAATGTTGCCAGGGATGGGGCCTCTACCACCTCTCTGGGCAACCTGTTCCAGTGCTTGACCACCCTCACTGTAAAAAACTTCTTTCTAATGTCTAGTCTAAATCTATTCTTCTTTAGTTTAAATCCATTATTCCTTGTCCTGTCACAACAGACCTTATTAAAAAGATTGTCCCCATCTTTCCTGTAGGCCCCCTTTAAGTATTGGAAGGTCGCAATAAGGTCTCCTTGCAGCCTTCTCTTCTCCAGGCTGAACAACCCCAACTCTCTCAGCCTGTCCTTGTAGGAGAGGTGCTCCAGCCCTCGGATCATTTTGGTGGCCCTCTTCTGGACCCGCTCCAGCAGGTCCATGTCCTTCTTGTGCTGAGGGCCCCAGAGCTGGACACAGTACTCCAGATGAGATCTTACCAGAGCATTACCTTAGTCAGGTGCATTGTATTATCTGAATTTTTATTTCTGCATAAATTCATTGAGTGACTGGACTACTGGCTGTAGTTTTAGACTATCTTCCCACCTTATGTCTGCTTACTATATTATAGAGGCTGCCCCTTTAATTTTCATATGTGTTTTTCTGCAGTTGGTAGTGTTCTGATGAATTTGTAGTTAATATTCTAAGAGTATAGTTTGTATTAGCTGAGCGGAATGGTGTTGCATTGCTCCCATGAGCAGCTGACATTTTCAATGAAAAATATACTTCTGCACATCCAAGCAGCTGTTTCCTGGAGTACTCAGTGCTGACAGTACTCATGTGTAAGGTGTTTTACAAAAAGAGGATTCCTATTTCAAACACTGGGGTTAAAGCAGAATTGTACAGAAGAAAATCTGAAGCCTGTCATGCTGGAATTGGGCTCTAGGTGATTCCAATGGTTCCTCTTTAAAATTAAGGGCAAATTTGTGAAAATCCCTGTTAGATATTATTTTTAAATTATGATTGGTTGTGTTTCATATCTGATTTATTTACACATACAACCCTAAGACAACACATTGGAAGCCAGAAGGCACTATAAAAAAAAAGAATTCTTTTCAAAAGTGATAAAACAAACTGTCATTGGTGAAATGTTTTATTTGCAACTTTCAAAACAAAAAGTGTTTTTTCAAAGCAAGACCAAAATCTGTTTCAATGCTGAATTATGTCGAAACCGGCTAAACATTTCTGTCTCACTGAATTGGCACTTTCCAACAGAGATCTGTTTAACCAGAAAACCCTTGACAGCCTCTGGCCTTGAGGAAGAGCTGGAGCGACCAGCAGCGTGAGCTGGCCCCACCTGGGCAGGACCTCAGGATGCTTGTGGCTGGCGTACGTCAGGGAGGCAACCCACCTTCGCTCCTTGCCGCGGCATGTTTGCAGAGGCTCTGCTGAGTTTAGTGTCAGCTGTGCCTTTAATGAAACATTCTGCCTTATTTTTGTGGTCTGCTTCTCCTAACTTGCTGCTCCCACAGTCCCTTAACATATAATTGCGTTCACGGAACTGAGGCAACCAGCTCTTTCTGAGGCTATTTTCCATGATAAACAAAATAACGACATGTAAAAACTGCTAATAAACGGCACCTCCCTCAGGAGGGAAAGTATTTCCTCAGTATTATCCCATTTTCTGCTTATTCAAAGAGTGAGAATCTCAAGGTCAAACAAACCGAGGCCTCTCCTGAGGCAATGTTAATGCCAGACAGGCTGTGCATGCCAAGCTGCTGCCCCAAAGGTTATGCATTACAGGCTTTGACTGTCAATATTCTTATATTGCTGGTTTTCCTTTCTATTTACCATTCTCCTGCACTGCATCACTTTTATATCAGGCTTTTAAAAAGTCTTTTTTCCTCCTATTACCTG
The DNA here is from genome assembly GCF_030463565.1 of Pelecanus crispus. NCBI lineage: Eukaryota > Metazoa > Chordata > Aves > Pelecaniformes > Pelecanidae > Pelecanus > Pelecanus crispus. The sequence goes on from NC_134643.1 coordinate 209,721,842, forward strand.
AAATTTTCAAAATAGTAGCTACTGTTTGTAGGCGAAGAAGCAGGCTATATATAAATACTTCTATACGTTATGCACAAAAAAAAGCTGGGTTGAAGGAACTGTCTCAGGAGGCTAAAGCACTTGAGTTGAGCACTCAAGAATTAGGACGAGCAGGACTATTGGTGCAGTTTTAACTTATCCTCCTGCCATCCTTACATAAAACTGAAGTGTTGCAGTGAGTGAAGTTATTGTATCTCATGAGGCCTCTAATTTATTCTCCTTGTTTTAAGCTCTGACAACCACATTTCTGATAACCTACCACAGACAAATACTCCATATGCTGCAGTGTTCCTTCACCAAGAAAGGGTGTGATGATACATTGCTACAGAAACTAGTAAGCAAGAAAAAAATGTTACTAAGAAATCAAACCAACATGCTTTTTATGAGGGATTTGAAAAACAAAGCTTCAACTGAAACGTGGTCTTAAAAATATCTGTCATCCAGGCTGCTATGCAATACTCTGACAAAAGCAAATTCAGGTTGGCAGTTCTATTCCAAACTTCACTTTTAATTTTTAATCTATTACACTCAAAAGGACCTGTGAATGTATTTGCATTAGGAAAGGCATATTCAGAGGTTTTAAAGTGATCTGTGCTCACAGGAAGGAAGACTTGGGACTGAGGAGACTGGAATTTTCTTTCCCCTCCATCCTCCCTTTGTGTAAGAACGGCACCAGGTTCCTAAAGGCAGAGGAGGGAGGTGTGCCTGCATCCTCTGGCTGCCTGCTGTGCCCTGAAAAGGAGGTAGCTGGGAAAGGAAGAGAAGTAGAAGGAGGATTCCTCTAAGCACCTCAAGACTGGCACCAGAATTATGCTGTTGTTGAAATAAGAAAGTGCAGAATTTTTGCAATGTTGCCATAGAGCTCCTTTACAGGGCTGTGCCACTGGAGACGGATCTTAGGGTGAACACCTCTTCTAGCATACCCGCACAATGAAGGTGATAATTCAGACCAAACACGTGATTTTTTTTCCCCCTACTGCAGACCAGAATGGCCTCTATCCCAGTTCAAATTAAAATTTGATTTTCAGAGAAAATGTTGATAGGAGAAAGGACAGGATAAGCATCCTGCCTTTGTGAGAGAAAACTGAAATTCTTTGCATCATGCCGTAGAACTGAAACACCACGATCAAACGTGTACCAGTCGTTTGAGACGTTTTACTCCTGAGGCTGATACAAACACTTTGCATGCTATACTACAGATGGAATTGTAAGTTAGAAAATCCCTCACTGGCCTAGCATCTTTGAATAAATATTCATATTTCTGCAGAGTTCAACTCAGCTGCAATTATATTTTTTATTCTCCCTCCTTTCAAACAGTGTATAATTTAGTCACAGGATCAGGTCATGTTACAAAGCATGGTTTTCACTCAGTGCCCAGTTTACTCGGAGAATTTCAGATCCAAAGTTTAAACAGCTGATTTTGCTCTAATTCTCTGAGCAAATGTTGCATATTGCAAATGTCTGTGTTTGTGTCAGAGGTGTTTACAATTCTGTACATGGAAAGAACCTGCATCAACAGGGAAGTGGCAACAGCTTTCAAGGATCAGAAAGATCTATTCCTTGGTTGTCTTGAAAATCCACAGCAAAATCTGCCCAAGTTCTTCTGTTCTGAAAACTAAACATTGTGGAAGATTTAAGGAAAATGTTAAGATACACACAGAACATTAACTATAGCTCTTTATGATTTCCTAAAGCAAATTTTGAGATGTTTAAATTAGATTTGCTGAAGCGGGCTACTCAGAATTCAGGGTTTTACCCCTTCTGCTAATTTTGCATGAAAATCAGCTGTTTCTATAATCATATTTCGTAGTGACACTTCAAATATTGTTTAATTAATGCTCACACAGCCTTGAGAGTAAATGGAGGATACAATAAAACAATATGATATAATAAAACAATAGATTTAAAAACCTTTAATACACAAAGTGACTATTTGCTCAGATCCTAATCTTAAAAAAATAGTGATTAATAATAAGGTGATGGGACAGCACATCACATGCTATTCAATACAGTGGACTGAAAGGACAATTCTGTGGATACTGGTCTCCTCAGGACTCAAGCAGACAATTAAATACTGTCTTTCACAAAGGATACATGGATGGAAGGTTTACCATGCAGCTGGGTGACTGTCACCATCGTGACCTCAGTACAAACAGGATGCATTCCAAAAAGGAGATACTCCATGCATGTCCCCACATCTGCAACTGGTTTTAAAACTTTGAGCTGCAAACTGTTGCTAGAAGGAATTGTTTATTTGTATATAGTTTCTGGAAGGTTTAATTCTTACTTTAACCAAATGGATTTCCTTGAAAATATCAGTTGTGAGAGGAACCCATAAGGGGATTTGTATACAGCTGAACTATAGGCAATCCACAAAATACCCACAATAATACACACAGATTATGGTCTGTAACCTCCACATCATCTATGGGTATTTACCATTGTTCTAAGGTATACAATTATTTCCTCAGTGCCTTAGGAGAAAAATAAGGTTTAGATGATTTCCTAATGGCAGCAGTGCCAGAAAAGATCCTCTAGCTGAATATCTCAGCCAAAGTGCATTTGATAAAGGGCCATATTTTTCAGTAGCATATTGGAAAAAACAACAAATGCTAATCCTTTGTCCGGACTTAAAATTTTGGGGATTTGCTGCAGATGCCACCAGTTCAAAATTACATATTCTGCTGATAAAAATAATAGAAATAAAAAGGATACAAAGGCTTTAGTTTCCTCCCCCTGTGACAAAAGCCTCCTGGGTAAATGATAATTTTATTTGTTAATTTTTCAACAATCACTTCTTCTCAGTGCTGGATATCAAGAGGGATACTCTAAAATGATAGAGTCCCCTGAAAAGAAAGAGTTGAGAAGCCTCACCTCTGATGACAATGCTTCCCTGTGCATTAGCACCATCCTACCAGCCCAGTCACCATCCACTCACAGCTGATGAGAGAAACAAGACTTACTTGGAGCAAATGGCCACCTGTCTAGTGTTCATAAGGCAGGGTCATGCTGTTGTTACTCACCACCTCAGTGGCAGCCTGTGTCAAGACAGGTGTAACAGGAGAAAGCAAAGCTTGTCTGAAGTGCTGAGCTTCTTTTCATGTGACCGCAGTAGAGCTGCTCCCCCAGAGTCCCACTGTTAGTGGAGACAAGTGGGCACTTGTAGCCAGCAGTTTATCTCAGCATGTTAACCACCTTTTTTTAAGCTGATAAGAATCATGCCATAGAACAGCCCTTGTTCCTCCAGGTAAAAGAGATGCAGAAAGCTCAGTCTGTTGCAGACATCAGCACCTGCAGATACGCCTCTCTTGTCACTTGTCCCTTCAGTCAAGAGTGCAAATAAGTCAAAAAAGGCCAAGGATGCACCCACCTTCAAAAGAGGCCAAGGCCAAAAGGACAACATGGGGAACTACAGGTCACTCACCCTCACTTGAAAACCTCCTCCCTGGGCACATTGTAGAGTGAGGCCTCTTGTAGAGCATTTCTGAGCACAAGCAGCAGCTGACTGGGAACAGCTGGCACAGATTTACTGAGGATAAACCCTGCCTGACCAGCCTGGTTGCCTTCCATAATAAACTGACGAGATTTTTCAAGAGAAGAGCAGTACAGAGTGGTAAAATCAAGTGCCTCAACTTTAGCAAGGCTTTTGACACCATCTCTGACAGTATTCTTGTATTCAACATCTGGCTTGGAAACAACCAGGTGGATAAAAGGCTGGCAAGCTGGTTCAAGGGGAGCACCACAGGTGTCTCTGCTGGGACCTAATATGCTTAACATCTTTATCAGTGGCTGGAGGAGGTGACTGAGTGCACTGTCATTGCACTTGCAGATGATGCCAAACTGGCAGGACCCTTAGAGAAAAGGCTGCCATCCAGAGGGACTGGGTCAGGCTGGAGGAATGAGCCATGAGATTCAACAGAAGAAATGCTGGGTCCTGCCCCTAGGAAGGAAAGACTTTTGCAACAACCCAGGCTGGAGATTGACTACTGGGGAGCCACTCTGTGGCAAAGGCCCTGGGGGTCCCATTGGGCAGCGAGCAAGACATGGGCCAGCAGCAAGTCCTGGATGCAAAGACAGCCAATGACAACCTGGGCTGTATGAACAGAGGTGCAGTTGAATATGGTGAGGATAAGGGATGTGAAAGGAAACAAGAAGGGCTTCTAAAGATGCATCATCAGTAAAAAGAAGGCGAGAGGAAATGTGGGCCACCTGCTGAGAATATGTAAAAGGCTGAGGTACTTAATGACTTCTTCACCTCAGTCTTTACTGGTATGATATGCCATCAGGAAACTCCAACCCCTGAGAGCCATGGGAAAGTCTGGAGCAAGATCAATTTACCCTCAGTAGAAAATAATCCACTTAGGGAACATTTAAACAAACTAGACATACACAAGTTCATGGGACCTGATGGGATGCACCCAAGGGTTGAGGGAGCTGGTCAATGTCATTCAAGGCCACTCTTGATTATCTCAGAAGTGTTGTGGTGATTGGAAGAGGTTTCTGAGGACTGGAGGAAAGCAAATGTCACTCTTTCTTACCTTCAAGAAGGGCAAGGAGGAGGACTTGGGGAACTAGAGACTGGTCAACCTCACCTTAATATCTGGGAAGGTGATGGAGCAAATCCTCATGAAAAGCACTTCCAGACACATGAAGGACAAGACGGTGATAAGGAGTAGTCAGCATGGATTTATGAAGGGGAAAACCTGCCTGACGAACCTGATAGCCTTCTGCAATGAAAAGACAGGCTCAGTGGATGAGGGGAGAGCAGTGGATGTTGTGTATCTCAATTTCAGGAAAGGTTACAACATTGTCTGTGTTGAAATGGACTGTGAGGTAGATTGTGAAAAGTGGCTGACAGAACTGTGGTCAGCAGCACAAAGTCCAGCTGGAGGCCAGTCACCAGTGGTGTGCCACAGGAGTCGATACTGGGGCAAACAGTGTTTAACATCTTCATTAATGACCTGGATGATGGGACACTGTACCCTTATCAAGTTCACAGATGTTACAAAAACAGGAAACGTAGCTGATACACCAGATGGGTGTGCTGCCATTCAGAGGGACCTGGACAGGCTGGAGGAACTGGCCAACAAGAACCTCATGAAGTTCAACGAAAGGAAATGCCAAGTAGAAAACTGGGTTATCTGACTTAAATTGCTTTGTATATTTCCACTTCTGGCAGGCTCTTGTGCATCCACATTTGTGGCTAGATTAGATGGCTGAACAGTATAGATCCAGGATTGCTTCTGCAGGCCTTCTGCATTTCACAGACATCTGATTTATACACAAAACCCCTTGTGTTTCACACTCATTCATGACCAGGCAGTAATGCCTATGTACTGGAGCATTTTTTTCAAACTCTGACAAAAAGAGTATGTAACTGTTATGTCATCCTATAGGTGATTACCTGATAGCAAAAAAATTATATGCCACTATTTCCCTCAGATAAACAGAATTTGTCTCCTTAATACCAAAGATAATCTCGTTCTGTGCCATGCTACTACTTAGTAGCAAATGCCACTAAGAGAATGGTGTTGTGTTCACGTATTTTAACAGCAGAGTCCTGCTGGCCTCCTTTTGAGGTTCATTTTCTTCTATTTTTCACAAATCCATTCAAGTTTCACAAAAAGAAAAGTATGCAATCAAGTACAATTTGCTGCCAAGTGTCAAGCAGGAATTCACAGGACTGCTGCGAGAGCAGCTCTTCGACATCCCGAGGAACACAGGCATCCATCCTCCCATGAAAGCAAAAAGGTGTTTTCCTATTATAATCTGAAAAAGCTTGTGCATATTCACATTGCGTTAACATTACAGAGCATTGGGATAGCCAAAGCCCAAGGGCAACAAAGCCATGTGATTTGGCTGCTGGTGGCATTAGCAGCACCACAGAGGATGCTGGCGCGCAACATCCCACCTGCGCAGAGGGCACAGCTCTCACTGTTTGCTCCCTGGTCATCTTTCCTCCGTGAGCATCCTGAGAATGCAGGCAAAGAAGCAACCAAAAAAAATGAAAAGGAGGGAAAAGTCACTGTTAAAGACACTGAATGTTAGAAAGAAACTCTCTCCCCATTCCCAATTCTCTATAACTGCACTGGGGTACTCTGGAGAGGGGAAGGGGCAAAATGAGATTTGTCTCAGGATTAATTGATAGATAGAGCAAGAGGGAGCTTAATGAAGTGAAAAAAAAAAAAATCACAGTCTGGGTCAGTGAGCATGGTGTTGCCATCAAAATAATTTGCTTGTGGTGATGGTTTAAACAACTAGGAGAAGCATATCAGTGATGCTTGACTGCAACACTATCCTGACTAAGTAGGCAGCTCCATAGGGAAAATCCAAGCCCTTCTCCCTGCTTTCCCATACAGTGATTCACAGCTTATTCAGCTCCTTATACTTACCATTTCACTTCTGCCGCTCCTTTCCCAGGCAGTGACGGGGGCTCCTCTCAGCAGCCAAGGGGTGAGATGCTCAGTACCACAGGGCAGGAGCCTGGGCACTAGCACTGCACGTAGAGCCGTCAACACTCAAAGGGTTCATCTTTCTTCATTTTTCCCCTTGAAAACTTCATAGAGAGCCCATGCATTTGCTGTGCTGGTATTCCTATCTGTCACTGCTAATGCATCAGGAAAAAACATCCTTTCCATCCCTCTGCCCTCTTCCGCTTTCTGTCTTTGGCTTGATGCTTGGATTGTAAGTGTTTCTGCAGAGACGTGATCTTTTTCTTCTATATGTGTATGGCATTTAATTACTTGATATTAATTAATATAAGCAGCTTTTTCATGAAAAGTTGCAAAAACTTTGTAACCCGTCTGCTGCACTTCGGTCACTTGTTCATTTTCAGATTGTCACTGAACTCAAGCAACAGCAAGACTGCATCCTCTGGCTCGTCTTTTAGGCACCATCTCCCTGCTGACAACCGTTCTTCTCCAGATGGCAAAATTCACACCCAAGTGCACAGCTTTTCATACTGGGGATTTATTTTGGATATGTCATTGCACTTCTTTTCTACAATTTTGAAATGGTACACAGAGCTAACTAGCAGCCTGCCCAATTTCAGATTTGGCAGAAAGTGCTGCAGAATTTCTGTGCTGATTCAAGTGGCACAGCCATTCATTTGTCATACTGCAAGTTGGAGAAGTTGTTTATAACTCAGCAAATTCACTTGGTTTCCATCTTAAATACTATTTTCCATAAGATTTCACACCTGATATTATTTTTTTTTTTACTTCCCTTATTGTAATATGTCATACTTCTTGAAGTGACCTTTGTTTGCTCATTAGAGGAAGAGAGAGAAAGTATTTCTGAGCAAAGTAAATCTCTGGACTGTCTCTGGCACTCTCAAATGTCAATTATTCTTTTACCACTTGTTAGAAGTCGTCAATAATGTTCAAGAAATGGAAAATTCAGACTGCATACAGTAACTGTTACATTTTTGATGGTTGCAGGTTGTAGCTAACAGCTTCCAAATGACCATTGAGAAACAATTTTTTTACAAACGCTATCTTAACAGCCCTTATTAACCTCTGCAATTTCATCTAAAAATGCTGAATCAGGTTTATTAACAAACTCCTCCAGTTTTATCAGAAAGAAATAATCACCCTTATCTACTTTGTACATTCATAGATGTTTTTTATTCCAGTAAGTTTAGCTCTATAAGGATTGAACTGTGAAAAGCAAAGAGCTTCTGAACTCTCTCTGTAGCTTGGGTCTGGGAAATTGAAGTAATTACATATGATGGTTTAAAAGTGAATGGAAAGCAGCTAAATAAGATTTTTATGAAATAGTATCTCCATAGCAGCACTTGGTCATTGGGTTTAACAGTGACTTACAACAGTTTTAGCTATTTAGACAAGCAGTTTTCCAGGCAATGTTAGTAATTTAATATTAGTCTTACTATTCCCCTTCTCCTGGTAAGTGCTAGTCTAAGACAAATCAAGTTACTGTTCTGCTTTCCTCCCATTTTTAGACAGACTTCTGAAATACTCTTAGGTTACAGAAATAAAGGAGAAAAATACTGTAAAAAATACTGTAATTTCTCTGCAGAAGATGGAAGACTCCTCAGTTGCAGACACCTCAAAACAGCAGTGCAGGAGGTATTCCTGCCTCCTACACAGTGTCTACACTGGGGATAGACTGCAAAAAACCCCACCCGCTCCCTATACCAGCACCAGTGCTGCACCCATACTTAGCTGGGTGTAAGCTGGCATTCTCACTGAAGTCAGTGCACTCTTTCCAAAGGAATTGTCATTGACATCTATAGAATCACTCACATTCTTGAAGTAATTCTCTGACCTGTCACCAATGCAGCATTGTGCAAAGCAGAAGTGATATATTGCCTCTTAAAAAACCAATGACAATACAGTAACCTTGCATCCATTGCTCAAACTGTTTCTGAGGTTTTTTTGATAATATATGACATGATAGATTTTAATGTATTGCAAGCCACTTAAAAACTTACATTTAAAATTAATTTTGAAATAACCGTTTTCCCAATTTGTTGTTGATGTTAAGGATTTTACATGTTCAAAATGCCGTGTAAGCTCTTAACCATTAATTGCTCAGACGAGAAGACACTACATTGCTTAGGTAAGTCACTATCAAATTCTTTTATCCAGGAGGCTGGATGAAGACTGCTGAAGCCAAAACCATCAGTGTTCACCTTTTATTCAGAGTAAACCCAAAAAGCAGCTAAGTGTCTCCAAGACATGAGAGGAGACTTTGCCCAAAACACACATTGCATATTGATGTGGTCAGAAACTGAGCTGCATGAAAATGGCAGGGTAACCTGGGAGGTGGTGTTGCTCTGAGGCTGCTCAACAGTTGAGTGCAAAGGGAGAGTGTGTGATTTTTGGGTGGTGTGGGTGGGTGGGTGCGGGGTGGGAAATGGGAAATACTCAGAGGAAACTCCCAGATGTTGCTTGACCCCCGTGGAAACAGGACTTGGTGCATCTCTTTGGAAAACTAATGGATTTGTATGAAAGAAGTCCTGGCATAGTCATTCAGCCCCAAATACCAATAACTCAGGCCAAATAATTAATCTTCCTCCACTGTATTTATGAGGAAAGCAGACACCAAGTTACAGCCACTGTTTTCATGCTGGACACCAAAGATTATAGCATTTAAAGCCCAACCCAGCACTTAGGCCCCCCAGTCCTGAGCACCAATAGACTCCATTTAATGATGTGTATCCTTCCGCAAAGACTTCGTGTACTCAGCACCGCTGAACATAAGGGCACGTCACTTATATTACAAACACATGGTTAAAACCTTCCTCTTCTCTGGGGCTTGTACCTCACAGCCAAGAAAAGCCAAATCCACTGCCAAAAAGGCACCTTGTTGTTCTGGTGTACAACTAACAACAGTGAAAGCGTGGGCTTAATCCATCACCTTTAGTTGTAGCTGGCTGTTTCCCACAAGCTGCAGTGTAAACCAGAGGCACGGCAGTCACCGCCCCGCTCCTTGGCTCAGCGGGGTGCATGTCCTTGCCTCCCAGTGAGGTACATCCCCTGCTCCGGAGTTCAGGACCAGTTTGTGCCATGTGCGTGGAGAGTAGGGCACCAACCCCAGCCCACATCAACTGTGTGGCTTCAACACGAACCCTGGTCTCCGCAGGTGTTTCTTTTGTAGCACGCAAAGATGTAAGTGATGTGGTAAAAGGCAGGGATATCTCACCATTGCTTTGTGTTGAAATAAATGCTGGGCTTTAAAATAGGCCTTTTTGCCATATGGGAGCCCACACAAGATAAATGGAGAAGCAGTTAGGATCTGTGATTGAGACTGTTCCCTACAGAAGAATTGAAGGTCCTCAGGAGGAAGATCATCAGCTGAGGAGACATAGAATCACAGAATCATAGAATCGTTTAGGTTGGAAAAGACCTTTAAGATCATCCAGTCCAACCATTAACCTACGCTACCAAGTCTACTCTAAGCCAATCAAGGGTAGACTAGACTAAACCATGTCCCCAAGTGCCATGCATGCTTCCAGGGAGCTGGGGAAGGAAGACACTGCTGTGCCACAGGGAAGTGGGAGCCACCTCTGAGATCTGGTTCCTCTGCGGAGTCAGATCACCTCAGCCTGCCCTTACCCCACATGCCCCATCCTCTGCCACACAGCCTCCCCCCTCCTCTGTACCAGCGCTGGCACTGGAGCTATGATGGGTAAACCAGACCAGGGAACTGAGCTAGATGAAAACTGAGTCCTCAAAAGTCCACAGACGACTTCTCCAGAGGACACCTGCTCAACATATGCTTTCTGTTTAACTTCATCTTGGGTTGTCAAGCAATATCTTTTAAGGGTAACATCTCATTGTACTTCTATTCTTTTGAATTATTTCAAATATAACCTTCTGCTTGCTGAATTGCATTATTGAAAAGAGGACAGTAGCGTAAGCATATGAATCATAAATACGTCGCAGGCAGCCTTTCCTTTAAAACGAAGAGAAGCAAACTGGATGGGTATGTATTGATGCAGCTTTATTTATTATTTCACAATATATCAAAGTACTGGGCCTGTTCTAAACACCTAATACAGACAACATTTACTGAAAACTTCAGCAGGTTTTTTAAACAAACATTTTTCATTTTAAAAAAATCTTACCTATTTCTTGCACTGATAGAAGTTTTATTTTAGAAAGTTTTAAGTATTTTATCAGAAATTTTATCAAAGCTTTTTCCCTGACCAACTATGTGAAAAAAAATAACAAGTATATATATAAAGAGCACTGTTCTCATTTGCATTTAGATAAACGTTATAAACACAGCTTAAGTAGTAGCGGTTCTCAGAATTGTTAAATGGCTTCTAGTAGTAAAAGTAATGCTCCACTTAGCTTAAATAGTTATTTTCTATGCATCATTAGATTTGCAACAGACGTCCTGTACTTCTACACTCAAATGAAGGTCAGCCTTGAAAACGTCAGGCAGGGTGTGGGTTTTGAATGGGATTGTTATTTCAAGAATATTGGGCCAAACCATAAGCTGGTTTTAGTCTGCAAAGTTCTTTTCACTTTAGTAGATTTAAACTGGTTTGGGCTTGCTAACAGTCAGGCCCATAGCATTTATTTATTTGGAAAAGAAAAATAAAACCAGTCAGGTTTACAACATATCCCCAGATCAGGGGAACAGCCCTAAAGCACAAAGCAGAATGTCTTATTGCACCACAAAACTGTGCATATTAAATGGCACCTGATGGCAAGGAGAGAATGAAAATGCAAAGCATTTAAACTGATGCTTTGACAGTTTTTTAGCTGTTATTATTTAACTAAAAATATCAAGATCTTTTTAAGGAATGAGTAGTGTCAGAAATTAGTCAGCTTATAGCCACAGCACAGAAATGGACAACCACCAACTCAACGGTTTAGCAAGCTCAAGGTTAACAGCTCAGCTCGTGAGCATTCCTCTCTGGAATGACGGAAATAGCCTAGAAGATTTTGACACAATTATACTTGTACAAAAGGTCTGACCTGAACTTAAATTCAAATCACAGAGTTAAATACAGCCTACAACAGACCTATCCAGAGCCCCCAACAGTGAGTGGGTATGGCTCCTGCTCTTCCTAGGCTTAGCTCCAGATCCTTTGGAAACAAGAACCCAGGGCAGATCCCAGTACTCCCACTGGCAGCCTCTGAGCCTGATGGACCTTAGCGGCAGAGAGAGGTCTGCCCATACAGCTGTCTTTGCTGATCCAGGGTAAATCAGTCCTCATTCACATCCATCAAAATTTGCAAGCTGTCTGGCAATAGCCCCACAAATGTGTTCTCCTGCAAGAATTTAAATAATAACTACAATCTAGAAATAATTTAAGGGTAAATTTATGTTGGCATTTAGGATCATTTTAAAGGCTGTCCAGCCCAGGCTGAGCCATATGAACAGTTCTTCCTATTCCTTTATTATATCCTGTAGGTTGTTTCAAATTCAAAAGTAAAATATGTGATATTGAAGTACTGAAAGTTAGAGAACATAATTGGTCTGTTCAAACTTAAATGACACAATTTTTACAATAAAAAGTCATGGATAAAAAATAAATTAAAAAGTAACCAGAAACCTAGCATATGGAATAAAGAAGACAAATTGGGAAAGACTTTTCTCCAGAAAACATTCTCAAATGCTATTTGAACTTCTCTAACATTTTTGTTATTATATCTGACATGAGGGAGAGCATAAGCCTGTGTGAGTCCAAAACAAAAATTAGAGTAGAAGCCTAGGTTCAGTTTTAAAATTGTTTCTCCTTTTTGCAGCTGAGACAAGTCACAGAGAGAGTGAAAAGGCTTATGAATGAACTCTGGTTTCTAATTCTTTGCTGGAGCTTTCCTGTGCCTGGAATCAAACAGGAGAAAGTCCCATTTTCTCCCATGTAACACTGCAGCTCACACACTTGGGTCTGACTCTTTCCTGGCCCATCTGTCTATTAGATGCTGTTGTGCAAGACTACAGGACATCTTTAGGCACCTGCTTGTTCCACATTGCTCTGCCTGCTCTGTCTAATTCTCTCCTTTCCTGCATTCCGGTAAGAGTAAGAAACTAGCCACAGGCTAGCCTGGATGCTGATCCTTCAAATGTAGGACAGGAAGGCATTTGTAGAAATGGTCCAGCATCAACTGCTGACACAAGCTCTTGATCCCATGTGCATACCAAGTTTTCCAGGTGCTCCTGCCCTCCTGGTTGTAGCACTGTTCAGCAATCACCCAAACCCCAGCTGCCTTCAGGGATAGGTAGGCGAGCTAGCTATCATTGCTAACAGATAAGCAGAGGTAGATACCTCTTTTGTGTGATTCCATCTAAATGACTTCTCCAGCCCCGGTGAGGGTTGGGGCAGCCATGCTGCTGCATATCCAGCTCAGCCCTCGTCCAGTCACTGCCCATGTCCCACCCCTGAAATGGAGGAAGAAGGTCTGAAGGTAGAGAAGTGTCTTTATATTAGACATATAGCAGAATAAAGGGAGGGAAGCAGAGGGTAATCATATTCCCTTCATGTCACCTTCCCCAGATGGCAATGATGTATTTTCTAGCAGAGTCAGTGCCTTCCAATTACATTGTTTTCATCCTCTTTGTGGCAAATTCAATTTTGCCTCTGTCACTGGAGAGGCCTTGAGCCATTGCAAGGAGACTGAGGTCTGTTTTTCACTGGTTACCACCACATAACATGGTCTCTGCATAACACACTGGCCAGATTTACCAGAGCTCAGTAAAGGCAGTGCTTATTACGTCTTCCTTCCACAGTCAAACATAACATTAAGAATAAAAAAAACCTAACATAATACAAAATTAACATACTACAATTTCAAAAACATCATCCCGTTAACTAAAACAGTTAATGAGATTCAGTGGGTGCCAAGCATGCTCTGGGATGTTCTGTCTTGCCTCTGCTGCTCCTGTTTGTCAAATGGTTGCAGGCATAAGAGGTCTAGGGTCTCTGCTTGTTGGGCTTTGTCACCTACAATTCTGGAATTCCAGCAGATACATTGCCCTGTTGTCCATCCTGCAGGGATGAGAAGATACTGCTTCTTCTTTCACAGTTTATGTCCATCTGGGCCCAAAATGCCTGCTGTTGAGAACATTATTTAAAGCACATAATCCTCACTGCTCAATGTAAAGGTAATTCAGGCAGTGCTTCTGGGTTGTGGATTCTCTTCACAAGCTCATACATCCAGCTTTTGAACGTGGCAGCTATGAGGGGTGTAGCTCCCGAGATCTTTCTGAAGCTGCCCCAAGATGTTTAAGACCCATCAAAATGCCCGGTAATGAAACACCTTAAAGGTGGTGTTCTAGATTGCTTCATGCACATTCGCACAATCATAACCTTTTTCATTGCTTACAACTTCCATGCAGATGTTACATATCCAGTGGAAGAGAAGGAGCAAACTGGTTATATGTCACAAGACTGTGGCTTTTGAAGTTAGACATAACCTTTTAAATTCTGCTTTGATTACAGCTTTGTTCACTGTCCAATGCAAGTCAGTTGCCAGAAGGTCAATATCCAGATGCACAGTCCCCTATCACAGAGTGATTTGGACCTAATAATTCTGTTGGACAAAGATGGAAGAGAAGCAAACGCTCAGTTTATAGTTACTGGATAGAATATTATTATGGGAAAATAATAGAAAACTTATTCTTTACTGCAGAAAAGAATAAAATCATAAGCATTTTACTTTTTATGCATAATTAAGTTATTCACTGTTTTTGTTCCTGTAGTGTACCACATAAATCATTGATAAGCAATTACAAGATAAAACAATCTTTTGAAAGCATTAAGCTAACATAGAACTATTCATCACATTAAACGAACATTTATCCAAGTACTACAGCCTAGTAATGTGGCCTCTAGCCAGCTACTACATTTTGGTACCTCTGAGAAATTATTCTGTCTTGACAAATTTCAAGATACCTTAAGAATAAAAATCACACTTCATGCACCCCTTACGCCATATGATGTCATTAAAAGGTCCAGTTGCAATCAGACTGTGCACACACACCTTGGAAAGCAGCTCTCTTTTTTGATTTACCACCCTGTTGGGGTACCTACTTTTTGAAGTATTTTGGCAGGGTACCTGTTTTTTGCAGTCTTTTGGCTAGTATCAACCATCTCAATGAGGAGGCATAACTGTCCCGTGTGTGGTTCCACCGTTTCCATCAAACTGATACTTTGAACATTTTTGCTTTAATTGCTTCAGGGTGTCCTGGTTTCGGCTGGGATAGAGTTAATTTTCTTCCTAGTAGCAGGCACAGTGCTGTGTTTTGGATTTAGTAGGAGAAGAATGTTGATAACACGCTGATGTTTTTAGTTGTTGCTGAGTACTGCTTATGCTAGTCAAGGACTTTTTCAGCTTCCCATGCTCTGCCAGGCGCACAAGAAACTGGGAGGGGGCACAGCCACAATAGTTGATCCAAACTGGCCAAAGGGCTATTCCATACCATATGATGTCATGCTCAGTATATAAACTGGGGGGGGTTGGCCAGGGAGCAGCAATTGCTGCTCAGGAACTGTCTGGGTATCGGTCAGCGGGTGGTGAGCAATTGCATTGTGCATCACTTGCTTTGTATATTGTTATTACTATTATTATTATATCGTTATTATTATTATTTTACTTTATTTTATTTCAGTTATTAAACTGTTCTTATCTCAACCCAGGAGTGTTTCTCACTCTTACTCCTCCGATTCTCTCCCCCATCCCATCGGGGTAGGGGGAGTGAGCGAACGGTGCTTAGTTGCTGGCTGGGGCTAAACCATGACACAGGGCAAGACCGGCTTCAGTGTTATCCGGTGACAAGTTACAAAGTTTAGCAAACCTGGGAACTGCCTTATGTGCTCACAGCTAATTGTAAGAACTGGACACAGGGAGACCTGCCTGCGGTGGAAGGTCCAAAGAGGGGGCAGAGTCGTAACGCAGCACAGATGGCTCACAGAGGCTGTGTAGTTGACTCCTTGGCTCTACCTCGGCTGCTGGATGTAAACAAAGTGGTAGGCTGGCATCTAAATCCATTCAGGCATAGTCTATAGCTAAAAGCTATTCTGCTGGCAGTAAGTATGTGTGGATGCACTCAGGAACCTTCCCAGTGGATTATGCTGATTTCTGCTTGAATATTAAAGCTACTAAAGCCTCCAAAATCTATTGATGTCTTTCCAAAACCCATAGATCCAACTGGAGTAACAATTTTTCAGCATTTTTCATCTCTGTAAAAGCTTGAATGCAAGCGCTTTGAGACACTAAACAAGGCAAACCACTGGATAATAGAAATGTATCACCCCATTTTGCAAGTGAGAAAGCAAACGCATTGATGAATTGCTGAAGGTCCCATGTAAAGGGGAAAACAATGCCAGTGAGACCCTTGTGGCACAAAACCAGACACTTTTCTTGTCTAACTGGATGTGCCTTCTGGACCTGTATAGCTAGCACATGGTGGCCTTTTCTGGGAGTGATGAGGACAAAGGGGTAGATGAGGGAAAAGGTAGGCACGGGAAAAAGGAAAAAAAAAAAATCAGCTCAGAGCATATAGTTTGAGGAGAGATTTAAGGGCTATGTAGCAGAAAAGGAGGAGGGAGCAACCTGGGAAGTAAATGTGGATTTATTGTATCAGGAAAAATAGAAGGGGCTTTAGATTGGAGAAGAGGAAAGTGTATCAGGAGAATAAAAGGAACTGAGCAGGAGAAAAGGAAAATGAGAGAAGTGGGAAACTCCAACCCACAAAACTCCAGAGACTCACATTGCAAGCATTCAATTACACTCATGCAAAATGGGAGTTCATTGCACTGAGTGGCTTGCAGACACAGGAAGGATAATCTCTACTGCAAGAGGAACTCAGACTCTGTCCCCCACAGAGGGAAATTAAACCGGAAGGGGTAAAAGAACGTGAAGAGGAGGAGGAAAGCGCTGGAAGAGTGTGCTGTGATTATACAGTATTTGTGAATTGGCTTGGGATGTAATCAGCATCACAAAAGAGACCTCGGCCTGCAGAACATAAAAATATTCTGTCCAAGAAGTTGTAGGTTAAGCAGGAAAGCATGGTAAGAAGAGGCCATATACCCTAAGCACAACTGAATTATTTTTTAGTTCATACATACACTCACATTTAATTAAGTTATGATATTGTCAAGCCTTTGGCATGCTGCCTGCTGTATAAACATTTCTGGCATCGATATTCTGTAATTCTGTTACAGACTTATTAATTCAAATGGAGGAGCAGGCAGGCATGAAACCAGCTCGAAATTTCAACTGAAAACCACCTATAGGTTAGACATAGAAATGCAACATGCTGAGGTGGAAGAGCCTAACAGCAACATCTCCGCTCACAGGAGCCACCCAAGGTCTATGACCATCTCTTTAGTGTATTAGCAGTCAAACAGCCAAGTCTGTCTTGCATCAGCACAATGACTTGTGATCATCCCCCATGGACAAGAACAGCATCATCTGAGTTCGAAGGAGCTGCTGTTGGATTATTAGGTTTGTCATTGGTGGGATTCAATTATTTCTGTATTATTTGTGTAAGAGTAATGCAAAGAGGCTCCAGCTGAGACCAGGCCTCCATTTTATGAAGTACTGGGAGACAGTTTCTTTCTCAAAAGGGGCTTACAGTTTCAGCTGACGATATGCAGACAGAGGGGAAACAGAGGCATCAAGAAGTGATTTTATTATGGCTGCACAGAAATACAGCCAAAAGGCAGAGACTAATTCTAAATGACACTTTCATATTAGCCGGTATCCAGTTAAAACATAACCATATGCTCTTTCTTGACTAAAATAGAAGCAAGGCCATTTTAGACCTAAAACATAAACAAAAAGTCATACATAAAATTAAAAGAAAATGTATGTTAGAGATACAGAAATGTTATACTTTGGAAGGTGAAGGAAAGGAGAAAAATATTTTACCACCAGACTCAGAAGACTCCTTAATTCTTACCTCCCAGTTGTGCTGTTGTCCTGTACCATTTCTAGTAGAAAGTGAATATTTTGATTTCCGTTAAGGGAAAGAAGAGACAGACTGGAGTCTTATTTTAGAACCTACAAACCTTAGAACAATGGTTTTCATCACAAAAATTACACTATAAACCATTCTACAGAGAATTGGGGTTTAGCTGTCCCTGTAATTACCTTAAGAATTAAAGCTTCTTCCTCCGAAGTCGCTTGATGCCAGCTCAGGTGCTAGACTGGTTTGCAGTCCTTGGCCTGCCTCACTTCTCTTACCAATTTTCCCTGGCTACTCTGAGCTCTCGAAGATGCCTCTGAAGCCCAGAAGGGAAACCCTGTGTACTGTAATGGACAAACATCTGACTCAGTGTCCTGCAGTTGAAATCGGATTTCTTAGGGCCAGGGAATCATCTCAAGTAGGCATACAAAAGCCAACAGCCATCCATCCTCAGCACCTCAGGATGGAGGAGTCCACAGGAGTTTAGAATCAGATTTTTATTAAAACTTATGTTCTTGGTCATTCTTTTACCAATAATCTTTTACAGATTTAGGCTTTTGTATGTCCTACAGGACCTGTACTGCTAAGTGGTGGAGAAGAGGTAGGCAGCATTTCTGGTATTGCGCCGTATACTAAGACCATGAAATCACCTCTTCAACAGAGCACGCAGCAGTTATTTGGTTGTGGCATGCTCATCAGATTTTCTAATTAACAGGTGTTTTGCTACCTGCCAACCCATAATGTCAAGAGTCTTTTTCAGAAGCATTTGTTTTCTGAAACAGTTGCATCTGCACTCTTCTTTTGAAGACCTGTTAGAAACTCAAACATATTTCAAACATGCACTCCAAAGTTACCACAGATTTCCCCATGTCACACTGGATGTTGAACTAGAAAAGCCCTTAAGACCTATAGGCTAAAGCAAAATAAATTAAATGGAGTCTTGTTTCTTGGGTTTCTGTTGTTAACTTCCCTCATACAAAGTGTCCATCATTAAATGACACAGAAAAAAAATTCATATTAAGCTATATTCACTCATTTTCACATTTTTTAGTTCATGTATTTTTAATAAAAGCTTCCAACAGATAAAAAAAAATTTGTCTTAATCTGCTCCTTCTCCTATTTGTTCAAGGTACTGTTTTTAACTGCCCCCACTGCTGAGCCTTAAATTGTCTCTTGCATCAGCCAAATGTATTTGTACCACTTTTATTACTTGCTTTTAAATCTTTTTTCTTGCACTTCCTGGTTATTGAGTTAATAAAGACGGGGTTAGCTTCTAGTTCTTTTAAAGCTGTTTATGTGTATATCTCATATACATATATATATATATATATAAAATGTGTGTATGTGTGTGTGTGTATGCTACATAACCATCGCAAATCCCTGATACATCTGTCAGTGATGAACTGACTGTAGTCTGAGAACAAATGAGTTAAAACACATTGTGTGGCTGAAAGATATATTTGCATTAACACATCTAAATTTAAATGCAACTGCATTTTTATTTCCCTTTTAAAAGCTGTTTATACAAACTCAATAACTCAATCAGTGCTGCACTCAAACTGCTGTCACACCCCAAAAAACCCCAAACCAAAAACCATAATCATTCTATCACATTGTTTCAGAAATCCCCAAATTGACTTCTATAAATAAATCAGATATATTTTAAAATTCCTGGCACATACAAGGTTTCCTCACTATTTCAGCAGCCCTTTACTCTGGGAGAAATTATTGCCTTCATCAGACAGTACTTTCTTCCCTCTTCTAACTGAAGACTCATCTCAGAAGATAAAACTTATTTTCTGATTACTTAAAGGCATTTACATGACCAGTGTGTCATAGCTCTATGGCCAGCATATCTGACTTTACCCAAGCCAGCTGAAACCAATGTGCTTTTACTGCAACGAGCAGTTTGCTATTGTCTCTTTTTATCCTGACAGGTGACTGAGAGGTAACAATGATTTCTGCAAGTAAGAGGTGCCTGACTGCCCCAGTTTAAATGCAAATAAATATCCTACTGCACTTTAGGGAAAACATTCTAAATTAACAAGGCCAATCATTTAAACATCCTAACAAGCAATTAGGCAGAAACAATGATATCAGAAAGATCAGTCTCTTTGTAATATGCTGTTTTCAATCACATGAGAATTTTAATTATGGTATAAGCAAGTACACAACTGAAGTACAGCCTTTACCCACACACAATTTTAATACACAAAATTAATCCAATATATTTTCCTAATGTTGTACAGGTAGCTAATTAATTGTAGATCACATAACTGTCACAAAATTAACAAAATGTTTTTATGTAGGTAGTAAACACTGCTTGCTGAGAATATTCCTCTATTCAGTAGACAGTGTTTGAACTCAATACATGCAGGAAAATTCCATTTCTCTTACAAAGAGACCAGTGACCTCATTGAATAAGCAGTTCAATGTACCTTTCACAAAAGCTCTCAATGAGGATGAGAAGCACATTGTACAATCAGCTGATACACGGGCTGAGAATCCACAAACCTGATGGCAGCAGTGATAAATTACAGAAAACTATGCTGCTGAAGCTGAGAAAATACAGGATATTCACTTTAAAGGAGAAAATATTTCCAAGGTAGTATTTTCAGATCTTTGCCTGTGTGCTGTTTCAAATGCAAACTCAAAGTAATTTTAACAGGTAATCATTTAAATATATCAAATACTATTCTACGATGAAAAACAACAAATGCATTTTTTTAACTACATATAGGTACTTACACCTATACAAACTGTAGAGGAAAACACAGGTCTATCCTTAACCGAAAGATAAGATACTCTATACAGTGTGTGTATAAAAATACATGTAAATCTACATGTATAAATACATATGTAATAAATGTATAAATTCTTATATAACATAGATAATATATGACATGGTTAATACAGCACACAATATGTATCATGCAATGATAAATAAAATCAGTAATCATATTTATAAAGATAATTTATATTTTTGTTAGTCTTTTGGCACTTCCTCAACACTGCAGTCCCTTCTGCACTCATTATTAGGATTGCCATCTATGATGCCTGAAAGCCAAAACCAGCAGTACATTGATATTACAGCAAAAATTGCGAACAGTGATGAGAAAGAACAGCCATTAGTAAATGTGTGGGGCAGAAGCATTAGCTTCAACACTGGAAAAAAAATCAGAACTAATTATCAGTCATCAACTGAGAGTTTAACACTCAGTGATGTCAAGTAGCGACATCACTCAGCTGAGTGAGTTAATTCAAGAAATAACAAGCAATATCAAAAGCCATTACAGCAAGGGCATGTACTCTCCTCCTCTGACCAAAACAGGGTCACACTGAACAACCAAATAACCGCTGGCTGTTCCAGCAGCAGCAGGCTGGACGAAGCGCTGCACTCTGTCAAGCTCCTGCTTCTGCTGATGTATTGGTACGAGGACATCCGAGACACACCATCTGACCGCAGCCTGTGCTCTTAGCACCGCTGGATCAATGAAAAGGGCTACAAACACACCCTGCCTGGGCAGCTAACAGTTTCTGCAGGCCCAGAGGACCCCGGCTGCACAGGGCATGGTCAAACAGGAGAACGGGCGAGTGGCTAACTTGTACGTGAATTCAGGGGCAGTCCAAGCTCCTGCCTTCTGCCTCTGGTCAGATTCCCATGGATAAAATGGATGTGACTGGCTACTTGAGTGAAATTCAGCCTACTTCAAGGTTAAAGGAACGCAATTTTTTAGAACACTGAACCAAAGCTGGAAACATTAAACTACTGTGACAAGAGAAACTCATTAGCTGGAAAAACCTAACAGGAACTTTGCAAGCATGTAATATGGATACTACTATTTAACCTTGAGGGGAAAAAAAAGAAGCCCAAATAAAAGGATTGAAATCATTTCAGCTGCTTTGAGACCTTAGAGCAAAGCAGAACTAAGAACTTCTCTTTGTTAGTTAAAAGCTAGCATTAATACACTTTCTACTTGCCTTTTACGTTTATTTCCCGGAATAATATTTGCAGTACAACATTAAGGTCTTAACATGTAATTCCTTTACTCATCTTTTCCATTAATTTGCTAGGGAAACATTGTACCACTTTTTGGTAAAGATACTGAAACATTTTCTTGATAGCTCAGGGACAACCAACCTGCCAGCAGGAATTTTCAGCATGCCCCAGCTCATCCATCTCACTCACCCATCAAAAGCTGTTGCAGCAAAAGGTACCTCCGGCAGATGTGCTGGACATCCTGTGGTACTGAGGGCAGAGCACAAGCCATACCAACACACACAGAACCAGGATGGAATTGATGCATCAGCTTATTCTAGTGCTTTACAAAAAGGGCAAGTTTGCCAACAGCAATCACACTGAGCTAAGTCCTCAAATCTTAACACAATCAAAACCTCAGTGCCCTTGTGGGCTATCTGACGAGACTTAAATGCCCGAATAACTTAATGGGATAATAACCAAATCCAAAGCGGGACATTTATACATCTACAACATAGCTATCAAAACCTAAAAATATGAACGTAAAAAAACCCCACCCAACCCTTTCAGTGCTTTGCCATTCATAAGAACGTTACCTTTTACCAAAGCTCCATCAGTCCTTCGAAGTTCTGGTATTGTGTATTGGTCTGGCATTGCATCTTGCTTATGCTGAGAGCCTTGGTGTTAGCTTCCTGCCCTAAGCCTGCTCAGGATGTTCAATAGGCACCTCTGAATCCCTAGGATGTATCTGACAAGCAGTCTGGCAAACCTTTTAAGTGCACCTAACACATAGCCCTTCTAAGCTTGGAACTTCAAAAAAAAAAAAAAATCCTTGCCTTCAGTAGGACCTATACCTTTTTTTTGGTGGCAGATTGGTAGACACTGCACTTGCCTTGAACAGATCTGCAAGCCAATGACTTAAAATTCTTTATTCAGAAGATTACAATTGCCTAAAAGGTAGAAACTCCTTTAGAATCCTCCTCAGCATAAGGAAAACATATCCCCTTTTCAGAAACAAATTTGATCAGCAGGTTATAGGCTGACACAGGCAGGGTTACTACCCAGTAAGATTCCTAGCAGACAAGAAACAAGAAATCAAAGTCTGAAATTAGCACTTGAATAAGACCTTTGCAACAGAATAAAAAATTTGGGGTTTTGTACCCTGTTACCATGACTGCTCATGTGTTTTGCAATAGCCACTGGATAAAACCTTTAATCATTAGAAGCTCCCACCTAGTTCAGTTTGAAGAACTAGACTTCATTACTTACATGTAGAGCAAGTTGGATGTGACAGCATCTAAATCCACCATGCCCCAAAACATTCGTTCTCTTATTGGGCACATAGTAACTACAAACATACAAAGGCAGCTTTAAAATGTATTAAATTATTCAGTTGTTAGTAGTGATGCAAACTATGTCCTAACAGGTTATACACATTCATTGCAGATACGTTTCTATTTGCAGTATGAAGAATACTTCCTTATAAGGTGGCTACTGGGCAGCTTCTCTAACACCTTGCTATATGACAGTGTTTATTTACTGCTCTGTAAAGTAGAAATAAAGGTGTCTAGGTACCTCATGTTGGAGGATCAAAGATGCATTTCAGTTGAAATACCCATTTTCTTACTGTTTATATCACTTGCAAAACCAAAACAATTTTTCAAGAGTTTTAAAGAAAACACTTGTGCAAGCAAAAGTGCTTTTTCTCTGTGAATAAGCTACTACAACATGAAGAACCTTTGCATCCTAGAACAGTTAAAAAAAAAAAATTCTTCAGAAATTTCCTTACATTTATAAGTACCACTGTGCAACACCGTAGCCTTTTATTTGAAAATATGTATTCCTACAAGCATTAAACTTCACACTGCTGCAATTTAGACCAAAAGATGAGACACTTACTCTAACATAGAATAAACCAACATTATGTCATAGTTATGTCAAGAAACTAGGTTGCATGTTATTAAAGTAATCTTGCAGGAAGAAAACAGGGAGTGGTCCCAGAAGAAAGACTTGAACACACCTAGTCTTACAAGAATGCCACAGCTGGTGGAGAGCTGGTCCAGACCTTTGTTTCACAATTCATCTAAAGGATGTCACTAGCAGCATACAGTTTTGTGTTCCCATAAATTCTTTTAGAAGTAACAAAGGAGTGTTAGGCAAGTGTTTCAGTAATCCCACCTACGTCTGTATCTAAATAATACTGAGATTAAAAAAAAAAAAAGAATTAGAAAGGTAGAACCATAAATAGGCAACACAAAATCAGAACACAAACACAAAATAACCCCCTTTTTATTTCAATAAAGAAATTAAACTCAATCTTAGCACAAAAAGGAGTCATACATAGTATCTGGCCATAAAAACCTGTATGTACAGCACAAGAAAATAACATATTACAAAAAGTGACTTTTTGGAAAAAAAACTTTTAAAACGTTGTCTCTCTTGAGAAGAATTCAGAACTTATTTTCATGCCTACATTTTTTATACAGCGTAGAGCAATCCAAAATGTCCGTATTCTGGAAGAACGTAAAGCACGTACATTTGATTAACATCAGTGCATTTGATCCCATAATATAGTAGCAATAAACATCTTGCATAAGTTTACAGATGTTGTGAAAGGCTAAGAGTGAATTCATATGACCCACTTTTCAAAGTTACAGCTTTTCACATTGAAAGGCACAGAGCAGCAAATTGTCTTGAACACAGTTTTATCCCCTGAAGTTCCTAATCCACTCTAACCATTTTTATGCAAGATACACAAAGGTTTAAACATGATAATATGTCCAAACTAAACCACATTTATTCACATTTTCCAATCTGTTCACTGAAGACCAAAACTTCTAAAACTTGTTTTTATTTTTAGGTCAGACTGTTAATAGCTAGTCCTCAGAAACAGTGGGTTGATCTGCAGTCTAGGGCAGCATATCTGATCTAAGATCTAAATCTGTACTTCGAGAAACATAGAGGCTGGTCCACCCTGTTCCATAGGGAAAATGACTACCTAGCCACAGCCCCTGCTGGGAAAGGCTCATGTGGAGCAGAGCTTGTGTTTTTGCAGCTTCTTACCCTTTAGGATCCAAGTACCTGGCATGGTCATGTGTAGGGCAGTACATAGAAACCAAAACAGATAAAGGAATGGAGCTCCAGAGAAGGAACCTGAAGGCCAGAGGACTTCTAGACATAACTGGAAAATTTCTTGCAGATAGAAGAGCGATGGGAGATCAGCTAAGGTCAGCTCATCTGCACCAGACTGGGCCAACAACCTGACCTAGGGAGGGAAGCTGGAGCTGTGCTGGACCAGTATTTCTAAAAATGGCAGAGACACTCTATAGACACTAAGACTGTATTCTGAGGAAATGCAAGGAAGCCAGTGTTACGGCCATGTGTGGGTACAGGGCTCAATTTTTTATAAGGGAAAGTGTGATGGTGAAATATTAAAAAAAAAACAAAAAACCACACCACAACTTAGAGCTGTGAGATTAACTTATCTGTACACGCTAGCCATATTGATTTCAATACATGCCTCTACAGTACACAAATGCCCAGAAAAACATTCTGATGACTTTAAGAAGGATCGTTCACATTCATAAAGAGTCAGAGTGTCTTGCTGGCCTTTCAGCAATATGCTTTTAGCTGATAATTCTGTAACTATACAGCCACTCTTTCCCACAGTGGTAAAAGCAAGTGTAAAAATTCTGTCTGTTTGCTCTGACACTAAAGTGGCTCTTCGCAAGGCATTACCATCACCTAACCGTATTGGTACCTAAGGTTTAAAAAGAAAAAAAAAAAAAAAGAGAGAGAGATCACTTATATTTCAAATAGCTCAGTGTAAATCAAAGACATGAGGAAAAAAAAAAAAAACATAAAGTGAGCAACTGCAATCTTCTAGATGATTCTGTCTGGACTATTAGAAACTATGCTTTCATTTCATGGAAAGCTAACCAAAACAAAATCCTCTGTTTTTTCTAACCTTTCTAATTAGATATAGTCCTGAAAATTACCATATTCCTGGCAAGAAAATCAAGTGTCATTTTCTAATTTAACAAAATTGGTTTGTCCTGTACTTACATGGAAGCATATTATAATAAATAATTTCATTAATACTTCTTAAACTCCTTCCAACGAGAGGAAAAAAAATCTGTTTTGAGACACTGTCACCAGGCAAAAGTAAATCATCTTTAATATGAAATGAATTCCTTTATCCCCAGAAATCTAGATCTGAAAATCCTCCATTCATCTCACCCCATATTTGCAGTTCATTTCATTGTCCCAGCAAAAAAGGTTGGCAATTTAAACTGGCTGGTAGTTACAACTGATGGGGTCCTCAGTGACTGGTGAGGATTGGCATGTATTGGACCAGTTCACAGCCAGCCAGCCATGGAACTCAGTACTCTCAAGCCTCCCACACTCTGAATAGGCCCCCTTATTCTGCAGACTTCCAAAACCTGTGGGAGAATGAGTCCTTTCTTTCAGCTTTGCAACACTTCTAGTTATCTCGCTCTTAAGCGCCTTCATGTGCTTGACCATCTGGGATTACAGTATGCTTCAGGTAGAACAGAGTAAGATGGAGTCAACTGAATCAGTTAAGAATATCCTATCCCAGTAAATGACACCGTTACATATCCACTGAATAGCCTTTTCTGGCCTCCATGGAGTACCGATTATTTATCGCAAGTTGTATTTCATTTAAAAAAAAAAAAAAAACAGTCTGGAATACTTAACTTACAATTTGTATATAAATTATGCTATATTTCTATTAACATCAGATTTGAAGTTACTGAACATCTAATTTAACCCCCACGGAGCCTGGAGGGAAGAGTCACTGCTTCACCGATTTGCAGCTTTGGAGGATAAAAGCAAAACGCCAAAAACTACGATTAGTATGCAAGATGAGAGAGTCATTGAAACGGAAACAAAAATATTAGTCACAACTGGAAGAAGTAGGAAAGATTAACAGCATATTTGAATTCAGAATTACGTACAGCAAAACTCCAAAAGCTTGTATAACATTGTAAAACTCTCATCCTGCTCTCTCTAAACCTTTTATTTATCTTTGTAATAAGGAATGGCTTCAATGGTTACACTACAAGTAGATTCTCCTTTAGTCAGAATATAGGGTGCAGTAAAGTTGTACACAAACGCAAATTCACTGAAGATCTATGTTTAACTGTAGGACAGGAATGAACTCTTTTTAGTTGTGGAAATCATTCCATTCAGCATGACTCACTCTGTTCAGTATGTTTCCTTACATTTAGATGGACCATAATGTATCTATGACTTCTAGAAACAAAAATGAGAGGTAATAGCACAAAATAGGATTTGTTTTGAAAAAGAATACGAAATACTCTAAAGGTTCACTCAAGATCTACAGATCTTCTCCAGAACTTTTAATTCATTGTAAGACAAAAAAATAGTCTGTCTTCAGATGTTAGGAGACTATGTGGAAAAAAGTAAATAGGGGCTTTTTTGTTGTTTTTTTTTTTCCCCCCACATGACTTAATGTCTACGACAGTACAGATGTAACTGCAAGTCTAGGAAAATTGAACTGGTGTTTGGCTCATATCTATTGCTGATGGAAAAAATACAAAAAGAACTGTTAAAAATCAAATCCTAAGTTACATACAGGAAGCTTTATTTAACAAAAATTGTAAGTGAAAAGGACATGAAATAATTGTAAGTTAATTCCTCAAACTTGAGTTTTGCACAGAGATAGTTCCATGACTACTAAGATTCAGACTTCTTCAGCCTGCTATTACAAAAATACGAAGTGTTGTACACCACTTGCACCATACGTTAACAGCAAAAGGATTTGTACCAATTCTTCTGCCTTTATTCATCCATCTGAAAACAGAACTATTATTTTTGTAAGAGAAAAGGCAGTATCATAATTTAAGCTTCAGCATAAATGAAGTATAGAAACACAATTTTATATATTAAATACTTGTTGACTAATCAACATTACTGTTGCTCTGCTCCCTGTTCCTACCATGGGTAATTATTGAAGTGTAAGAACCATAGGCAGGGAGAAGCAAAAAAGCATGTGGTCAGCTTAGAATTTTCACTCAGAATTCCTTCAGCAAGGAAACACCCATCTTCCTTAAGTTGTTGATAAAGAATGTCAATTTTAAAAAGGTGAAAATCAGACTTTAAATAAGGAAAAACATGTTTCAATTACACATGCATACTCTGAATTACGTAGAGTAACAGCATAACAACTTTGACAATTTTCTTTTTCTTGTAAGCATTCTTATCTTGAATGTGAATTCTGTTTCACTGGACTCTCCTGCTTAGAACAAAAATCATCCCAATATGCAGAATCCTCAGGTGCAACTGGAATACCAGATGCAACTAAATCTTCAAAAGTCAATAATGTAAACTGTGGTTGGTTAGGCTCCGTGGAACATACCTAAGGAAAATACGTATTAGTATTACATGCATCATAAATCTCAATTTTCTTCCTGCAATATTCCCTGTCCAGTTTAAACTACACATTGTTTAGTGAAGAAGAAAACATTCCATTGACACCAATACCATTGTCCCTAATTTAGGCTATAGAGTAACTAATAGAAGCATGTAACAGGCTACAAAGGAAAAGCAAGTTTTTCTTTGAAACTCCGTTCAGGAAACTGAAAGAATGAGAGATAGGGAATGCTGTAAATCCCACAGAATGAGTGTTTAAGCCCAGAAAAAAGGGAGAAAAAACCCACCAACAAACCCAAATAAACTGTACTTCGTTCTCCAGCAGACATAATTATTTGAGATTATAGTGTGAGGATTTATTCCACTAGATGTGTGCCTACTCATACTCTTTTTAATACCAGCAATCACTGAGGTTGTGCATGCTTCTCTCAAACTCATGCTATTTAAGGACAAAAGTGGTCACAATGAACCCACAATTCCCCATGTTAAATCCAGATTAAATGCAGACTGAGATGTTAGAGATGAGTGTCATGGTCTCTGTGTTAGTTCCAAGACAATCACATTTCAAAGAAAAAAAAAAGGTTTGTTTTTTTGAGCACGTTATTGTGCAGCCTGCTGTATGCTATCTGTAAGTGTAATTCTTTCCAAACAGCAGGGCAAATAGTACAGCTACATGAACTGAACATGAATATAGCTGATCCTTCTAAATTCAGCATTTGCTCAAGCAACATATTCTTAATGTTTAATATTTGACAGAATTCAGCAGGGCTACTCTGCAGTGAGGTTATTCTGCACATCACACAAACTGACACATTTCTGATGCAGGCTAAGGTACTGTTAGCTTCTTGGGGAGCAAATGCTGATGTCTGGTTATCACAGAATGGCTGAGACTGGAAGGGAGCTCTGGAGGTCATTTGGTCCAACCCCCCTGCTCAAGCAGGGCCACCTAGAGCCTGTTGCCCAGGACCACATCCAGATGGCTTTTGAATATCACCACAACCTCCCTGGGCAATCTTGGTCACAGTGAAAAAAAAAGAGTATTCCCTGACATTCAGAGGGAACTTCCTGTGTGTCAGTTGTGCCCACTGCCTCTGGTCCTGTGCCTGGGCACCTCTGGGCCCAGCTCTGTCTAATTAGAATCACAGAATCGTAGAATCGTTTAGGTTGGAAAAGGCCTTTAAGATCATCCAGTCCAACCATTAACCTACACTACCAAGTCTACTCTAAGCCAATTAAGGGTAGACTAGACTAAACCATGTCCCCAAGTGCCACATCTACCTGTTTTTTGAACTCTTCCAGGGATGGTGACTCCACCACCTCTCTGGGCAGCCTGTTCCAATGCTTGACCACCCTTTCCGTAAAGAAATTTTTCCTAATTTCCAACCTAAACCTCCCCTGGCGCAGCTTAAGCCAATTCACACCCTCCCTTCAGGTAATTAGATACATTACTAAGATCCCTCCGAGCCTTCTCTTCTCCAACCTGAACAGTCCCATCTCTCTCAGCCTTTCCTCATAGGAGAGGTGCTACAGTCCCTTAATCATCTTTCTGGCCCTTCACTGGACTCTCTCTGGTATGTCCATGTCTCTCTTGTACTGAGAAGCCCAGAACTGGACACAGCACCCCAGATGTGGCCTCACCAGTGCTGAGTAAAGGGGAAGGATCACCTCCCTCGACCTGCTGCCAATACTTTGTCTAACACAGCCCAAGATACCATTAAGCCTTCTTTGCTGCAAGGGCACATTACTGGCTCATGTTCTACTTGGTGTCCACCAGGACACCCAGTGCCCTCTCTGCCAAGCTGTTTCCCAGCTGGGTGGCCCTCAGCATACATTGGTTCCTGGGATTGTTTCTTCCCAGGTGCACGACTTTGCACTTCTTGTTGAACTTCATGAGGTTCCTGTCAGCCCATTTCTCCAGCCTGTCGAGCTCCCTCTGGATAGCAGCACAGCCCCCTGGCATATCAGCCACTCCTCCCAGTTTGGTGTCACCAGCAAACTTGCTGGTGGTACATTCTGCCACAGATCCAGATCATTAATGAAGATGTTAAACAGGACTGGACCCAGTTTTGACCCCTCGGGTACACCACTAGTTACTGGCCTCCAATTAGACTTCAGACCACTGACCAACACCCCCTGGGCCTGGCCCTTCAGCCAGGTTTCAATCCACCTCATTGTCTGCTTATCCAGCCCATACACCAGTAGCTTCTCTAGGAGGATCTTATGGGACACAGTGTCAAAGGCCTTAGTCAAGTCCAGCTAGACAGTATCTGCTGGTCTCCCCTCACCTACCAGGCCAGTCACTTCATTGTAGAAGTTTATCAAGTTGATCAAGCATGACTTTCTCTCGGTGAAGTCAGCCATGCTGACTACTCATGATGATTTTCTTGTCCTTTATGTGCCTGGAAATGGTTTCCAAGAATAGCTGCTCCATCACCTTCCTGAGGATCGAGGTGTAGTTCCCTAGGTTCTCCTTCTTGCCCTTCTTGAAGAGAGGAGTGACATTTACTTTCCTCCAGTCTTCGGACGCTTCTCCCAGTCACCACGATCAACCAAAGATTATTCAGAGTGTCCTCACAATGACATCCACCAGCTCCCTCAGCACTTGTGGGTGCATCCTGTAAGGGCCCATGGATTTACGTATGTCCAATTTGCTTAAGTATTCCCTGACCTGATTCTCTTCCACCATCTTCCTTGCTCCAGCCTTTCTCCCTTGACTTTGGGACCTGGGATTCCTGAAGGCTGGTCTTGTTAGTAAAGACAGCCAAAGAAGGCATTCAATACCTCAGCCTTTTCCATGTCTTCTGTACTCAGGTCCCCTGTCTCATCAAGCAAAGTGCCCACATTTTCCCTAGTCTTCCTTTTGTCTCTGATTCACTTACAGAAGCTCTTCTTGTTGCCTTGGACATCCCTAGCCAGATTCAGTTCCATCTGGGCTTTCGCTTTCCTAACTTCATCTCTGGATGCTCAGACAATGTTTCTGTATTTCTCCTTGCTTCTACCCTCTGTATGCTTCTTGTTTGATTTTGGCTAGGAGCTCTTTGTTGATCCATGCAGGCCTTCTGGCATTTTTGCCTGACTTCATATTCATTGAGGTGGAACTCTCTTAAGCTTGGAGCAGGTAATCCTTGAATATTAACCAGCTCTCTTAGGCCCCGCTTCCCACTGGGGCCTTATCCCACAGGACTCTTCCATGCAGATCTTTGAGGAGGCCAAAGTCTGCTCTCCTCAAATGCAGGGTTGTGAGCCCTCCTCCCTGTCCCCAGGATCCTGAACTGCACCATCTCATGTTCACTGTAGCCAAGGCTGCCCTTGACCCTCACATCCCCAACAAGTCCCTCCTTGTTGGTGAGTATGAGGTCCAGCAGAGCACCTCTCCTTGTTGGCTCCTCTAACGCTTGGGAGGAGGAAGTTGTCAATGGACTCCAAGTGCCTCCTGGATTGCTTATTTCCTTGCTGTGCCTCTCCAGCAGATATTGGGGTGGTTCAAGTCACCCATGAGGATCAGGGCCTGCGAATGGGAGACTGTTTCTATCTGTCTGTAGAGGGCCCGATCCACTTTCTGGTCAGGTGGCATATAGCAGACATCTACTATAATGTCACCTTGACTTGCCCTCTCTTTAATCCTAACCCATAAATTCTCAGCTGGCTCCTCATCCATCCCCAGGCAGAGCTCCATGCACTCCAGCTGCTCTCTCACACACAGGGCAACTCCCCCTCCTCACCTTCCCAGCCTATCCTTCCTAAAGAGCCTGTACCCCTTGATCGCAACACTCCAGCCATGAGAGCCACCCCACCACGTCTCCATGATCCCAACAAGATCATAGCCCTGCAATTGCACACAGATTGCTAACTCATCATGTTTATTCCCCATACTGTGTACACTAGTGTACAGGCACTTTAGAGAGGCACCCTAGCATGTTGAGTTCCTGGAGGGGGTTTGGAGGATTTGTCCATAATGGTGGCCTTGTAGGCACTTGCTTGCTTACATGGAAGTGCTGGAGGTCACCTCACCTAAGGCCCATTTTGTTGATTTTCTTATTCCTTCCTGTCACATCAATGAAGGTAGGAGACAACAAAATGGTTTGTGTTTGTTGTTAACAGCACAGCAAAACACAAAGTTGTCCAATGCAGACTGAAAGCAAAAGTTAATTGAGCTACCTGTCACTTTATAACCTCACAGAAGTGACATGGTGTTGAGACATTCCTGTTCATCTGGCATTTTGGAGATGAGGTAAACCTGCAGGAACTGTGCCTAGAGCCATGCAAGTAACATCACAGACGCCTACCAAATATGAACTAACGATCTACTTGGCTCAGATGCTTAAGAAATCTAGTTTGAACTTCAGCACATGCTTGTCTGAAGACAAGCGTGTTCTGACTGAATTTATCACAAGTCCTGTGAAATTTAGCAAGTGATAGGTGGAAATATATTTTATAGCCCACATAGGAATTATAAAGACTTATAAACTCAGCAATCTTTCATTGAGACCTGCCTCAGATAACTGTCTAGATCTAGGTAAGAGTGCAGATAAATGTTCCTTCTCTTCAAGTATATAGGAATCACTAGTGGGCATTTTGTTAAGATTCTTGACACTGGAGAATTTAAATTATAGTACTTTAAAGTAACAATTGGTCTTTTTTGTGAATTGTAGGTACTTGCTATCAGGTTAGGAAGAAAGCTCACTGAAAGTACATGTTCTACAAAGAGGACATTAATGGATTACTCCTGTGATAGCAGAGAGGGAACAGAGACAAGCACTGACATCCCAAAGCAATAGCATAATGTCTACACACTCAATTTTTTTTTAAACGAAGATGAAGAACACATTTTCCTCTCAACACATCTAGCAACACACAGAATCCTTTTTACAGTTCTGTTAGAGAGAAGGCCAATTCCATTTCCTCCACATTCCTGTTAGAAGGAGTCCTGAAAAGGCACAATGCAATAGTACAGAAATTTTCACCTCATTTCCATATTGGGGAGTCACAGAATGCTCACTTGTCCTATTTAAAATTACCTTTTTTCAGTGAATCGAGCTAATGAAATTTAGGTCATCACAAATTTAGTCAGTGGACAAGTATGCCTTTGAGACTTTCTTGATTCAAAGACTTTTCATTGTAACTCTTGATACCATGCCTATTCTTTCTACGATAATTTTAAAGTGTATGACAGTGATGGTGAAGGTCAATACTTAAAAATCCTGGACTTTTGTAGAATACTTCGGTAATTGTCTTTAGAAATAATGGCCACCTTCTTTTCACCTCAGACTGACATTTATCAGTATTCCTGTAGGAAGGATGATATGCAGCCTGACTGGGAACTTAAGTACGTCCTGTCAAACAGAACGCACATATCTTCTTAAAGAATATTTGAGCACTGATTTACCACAGTAAATCCTCAAAGGTAGTTTATACATCTTTTTTTAATCTAACCAATACTAGTTAAAAGGTCTGCCTCTCTGTGTTACCCATGATCATGATACTTGTGTGCACAACCACTTTCATCCTTTTATCCATTCATATACTAATTTTTTTTTTCTAGTCCTTGGCAGAACCTTTGTATCTAGACAACAGAAAACAACTAACTGATTTTCTTGTAAGCAACTAAAACACCACAGACAAACCTGGCAATTTGTCACACTTTCCTTTGCTGGCTGTCTGGCTATTTCGCCTACAACTTGCCAGTCTGCCTCAGATTTGACTTTCATTGCTATTTTCAAGACCCAGGTCTTTGTTAAATTACACAGAAAATCCTGAAAAGCTTTTAAGTAGCTTTGTTGCTTCTCTCAGTGAAGAGACCACATGGAATGAAGACTAACACTGCTGTTCTTCCCATCTGTTGGTTGTTGTTGCTTGTCTCAAGGGTTATCTTGTCATAATGGTGTTTGAGAGATGATCTGCTCTGGGATACATGCACTGACAATCCCCCATTAAAATCAACTTGGTGAGGTGCCGTACTAGTTTAGCAGTCCAGATGGATTCACTGCCCCCATTTTCCTCTGTGAAAACCATCTTTCCCACATCAGTGCTAGCAGGCTGTGACAAAAAAAAAAATCACTTAATCTTCTCGTGAATGAACACACTGAATGCTGTAACACATACACTCCAGATTTGACATTATCTGTTGCTGTCCTCCGAAACCACTTCTTCTCAAATCTTTCCTGAAATAGGCATAACAGAACTAGAGGTAACAGTTCAGTAACAATCTGGTTAATACTGTGCTTAAGATAAGCTTTCTCCTCGGCCCTACATCCGAGATAACACACTTTTAGCTACACCATCAGACTAAGTTTATGTTCAAGTGATTAGTTGCCAAGACCTGAAAATGTTTCATAATTTCTTACATCAGAATGCTTCTGTCCAAATCCCTCCTGTTTCCCGAGAGCCACTGCAACATGATGATGGTCATCTAACCGGGTTTCCTAGTAAAGATGAAAAATGGCAATGTAAATGCATTTTCTTTATTCTGTTTCCAGCAAAGACTATATAAATGTTTAGAATATGGTTCAGAATGACAGCAGAACATCATTTATAATACTTTAAAATAATCACATTCAAAAAGCTATAGTCCGTTTTAGTAGTTTTGTCGGAGAGCTCAAGGATGCACACACATTAACAAGTTAGCAGGGCTGAACTGGTTACTATAGGTTACCACCATCTCACCCATTTGTAGATATTTATATTCAATTTTGTGACCTTAGCATTCCTTTACCAGTCCCTTCTAAGTCAGAAACCATATAACCCATCTTAGCTATCTGTTTTCCAATGAGATGAACTGTGAACTTCTGGCAGGTATTCTGAAAAACAGCAGTGTAAGCGTAAACTTAAGCCAATGACTCTCTCACTCTTGGCTTCAGACAGCATGTAAGACCACAACTTCAAATTTCTGACACAACAGTCCAAGCACTACTCTGTGTAAATACAAATCAATTTTCCTCCAAAAACATTTTTAAGAGAGAAACTATATGACTAAATACATAGTTATAGCTATTTGATAGTTTTGTTTAAGTGTTTTCCTCTAGGATAGCTAAGAATACATCCTAAACAATTAATTTCAGATAAAAACACTATTATATACTGTTTCTGAATAATGTTTATTCTACAGTCGTCATAATCCTGTTGGCTTTTCACATATATATATACATATATACACACACACATATATGGCAGGGGGCGGGGAGGGGAAATAATGTTTTCCTTGCTTCTTTATCCAAAAATTTTCACATAATTTTGGCACAAACTTTCTAAAATGGAAATAAAAAATAACAAGAATTATACCTAGAAAAATGAATAATTTGGATATCACCATTCTGGAGCACAGGCCTTATGAGGAGCGGCTGAGGGAACTGGGGTTGTTTAGCCTGGAGAAGAGGAGGCTGAGGGGAGACCTTATCGCTCTCTACAACTACCTGAAAGGAGGGTGTAGCGAGGTGGGTGTTGGTCTCTTCTCCCAAGTAGTTAGCGATAGGATGAGAGGAAATGGGCTTAAGCTGTGCCAGGGGAGGTTTAGGTTGGAAATTAGGAAAAATTTCTTCACGGAAAGGGTGGTCAAGCATTGGAACAGGCTGCCCAGAGAGGTGGTGGAGTCACCATCCCTGGAAGTGTTCAAAAAACGGGCAGACGCAGCACTTTGGGACATGGTTTAGTCTAGTCTACCCTTGATTGGCTTAGAGTAGACTTGGTAGTGTAGGTTAATGGTTGGACTGGATGATCTTAAAGGTCTTTTCCAACCTAAACGATTCTATGATTCTATGATTCTATGATTAATATAACCATTAATCTGAAAATCAGCTAGTAGTCTGGATATTCTCCTGGGAAGTATGACTGAACCTCCAATTTCCACTTCCTTGGGAAATACTCTAACTGCACTAGATTATAATACAGAGAAAGCATCATGATGTCCTCCTATTTCCTCTGACAAGTTGTTGTTTACCTTTTTTTTTTTTTTTACCCCTTTTAATCCAAGCAAAATGTATTTTGAAACAATGCTGTCAGTCTGCATTAGGTTTCTCTACAGCTCATCCACTATACATAGGATTTTCAAAGATTTCAGTTGTAAGGATACCATTTCTGTGATTCCCAAACAGCCCTGTATATAAAAAAAGTGCCAAGATGCTCAGCTCAGATCTGTTCAACCCAGCTCAGCCAAGACAGCAGCTGCTCTAGTCATGTGCAGCAGCAGTACAACTGTAAGGTCGGGGGACTTCATTGGCAAAGATGTGGGTGCCTTGGCAGATAGGTGCTGGTGTGGGAGTAGAACTATGTTTTTACTTTAATCTCTTCAGCACCAAAACTGTGTTTATTTGACAAACTTAGCAGTGAACTTTGTATCCCTCACCTACTTAAAAACAAATCAAGCTCGTGTTGTTTTACCTTTCTGCAAAGCACTAGTAAGAAAAAGTCAGAAGTTTGCAAACAACTGTGTTACAGCTTTAAGCTAAACACACAGAAATTTCTTTTTGTGAAGTGAACTTATGTATTACTTCTTGTTCGTGCAACTAAAAACATATTATAGATAAATTATTTTACATATTGCTAATAAAATAAATTTTTGTCAGCTCAGAGCTGCATTTAACAGGCAGTAACTCTTTAGATAATGGGGACCATTCCCCTGCAGAGACCCTGCCCAATGGACCACAAATTCAGAAGGTTCCACCTCATTTACTTCATGTATCCTCTGTGGTCACAAAAGAGTTTTCAGCATCTTACAATAAAACGTAACAAACTATGCCCTTGATCTTATCTTTGCTGCTTCAGAGAAATGTAAATCCAAACCAAACACAGAAGGGAAGGAGATCTTTCCTGGCCCCTACTAGCAGCCAGCAAAAACCTTAAGGTATGGAGTTAACAAAACATACTGAAACCATAAAAAACAACGAATCAGCTTGCTTCCCTATTCATCTGGAGATACTGCTATACCAGCTTATAAAATAAATCCAACTTCTTAAATGGAAATAAATGATTAAACAAAAAAAGAAAGAGGACAATCGTACAGAATTCCTCTAAGGTAAAGAGTTTGTTTCGTTAAGATTCTTCTCTATAAACCAGAAAACACATAATGGATCAAAATTTGTTTTTCTCTGCACAGAACCAAAGGGTTACTAGAGCTGTTCAAGCTACAGGCACACAGAGACTTATAATGACCTCATTTCAAAGGCTTAGCAGAATGATCTGTCTGGGATTCAAATCATTCTGGATTCACTCAACAGACAGCTTATGAGGAAACTGTACCTTCCCAGCCAGCAGAACTGATCGCTGTGTGAATCCAGGTGGAATAGCTAGTCTTAGAAGTAAAAGTTTTCATTCCTATTTATTCCTTACAATACAACAGGATTAACTACTCTTACTGAGGGTGAAAGACTCCATTACACTTGCACACCCACAACAATACGTTGCCAACAACATATGCAATAATATGCATACCAACAACATATGTTTCAAATTGATCTAGGTGATCTCAGTTTGAAATTTGTATTCTGGAAGTAATGTATTTGCATATGGACAAACCAAGCAAATATTTGTTGTGAAAAAATGCAAACAATTATTTGTGTAGCAGCAGTGATGCCAAGTGATTTTTAATCCCCAAGTGAGGTTTAGGATAAATTGGTTGCTTCCTTTACAAACTGGTTGTATCCAAAGTTGAGGTAGGGACCAGAACTGCCTTACATCTCATTTAAGATTCTTCGTTAATATAGATTCTAATAAGTGCTTTCTAGCCATTCTTCCTGATTAACTGTACAAAACTGGGACCAATAAGGAAAAAGAGTCATGAATACACTTAACATTTTGCAAATCAGTAATTAAGATTTTTTCTACATATCAGATCTGCTACAGATATATATATTATAAACTTAGGTTTATCTCTTTAAAACATAAAACTTGCCATAATTGTTATCTATCAGCTTCTTTCACTTTTATTAGAATTAACTAGTACTTTATGCTGTAAGTTTATTTTCTACAAAAGGAAGTAAATGGAGCATACAGAAATGCCCATCATCATCATCATAATGACTCCATCCTAAATTAACATCCTGACACAAATACTGTATCACTCTTCACTGGGCTAGTAAACTTTTAATTATTACTAACAAATTCACCTTTTTAAAATGAGGAAAGTGTGCACTGCATATGTGAATAAAGCATATTTAATACACATAGCAGACATGTCTTAAAATTAAATTTGTATTTTTAAATGAAGTTTTACTATTTTTTTTTCCTCCTACTCCTTCCAAAACAGTTGGAGGGAATCTAAGTAGCAATCTCTGGAGTACTATATGAAAACAAGTGCCTAAAGCTAAACCGATCCATCAAGATCAAACAACAAGAGGCTGTTTCTGAGCTACTGCCTTCTATCCAAGCTCAAAGATATGAGCAGTGGAGGAGGGGAAAGACACTTGAACAAAACTAAACCCTTGGTAAAGGGACAGCAAACAGCCAGCTACACAACATGGTAGTTCATTTGGTATTTACAATGAAATAACAGAAAATTAATTTTCTTTTAATGTTCACAGAAAATTCTATCTCCAATACAAACAGGCTTTGCTCTTGTTGTGAACAGTTACAGGGTGTCTGAACAGTGTCAACTTTGATTTACTCTGATTCACTAGTACTTCTCTTGACCTTTTAGTCATGACAAGCATAAGGTGGTAGATCTTTTTCTAGTCTTTATGCTTTTAAGTTACTTTTTTCCATGTTACATGGTACTTTCTGAAGGAGATTTCAGAATATTTTGTGTAATTTAAATGGGTAAAATCCCCTTTATTTCTCTCCTCTGTTTTTGGTAAATTAGATTCTCTTTAAAGCTGAAGTAAGACAATCCAAAATATGTGATAATTTGATTTGAAACAGCCTTGCTCTCTTCGACTATCTCCTATCATAAGGATATAGGCAGATCTGAAAAGTAAAAGCGAGGTCTTTATATTTCTTTACTTGATAGAAAAAGTTCACTCCAGCAAACCCAGCACAACAGGGAACACAAGGAAAATACGATACCAGCAATATGTAGTCTTACAGGTGATTCTTAATGACTTCTCTTGGGTGACTCTTCTGCATTTCTCAAAATTAGTGTTTTCAGTTAACAAGTTGTTTCAAGAATTTGGCTCAAGGGCAAATAATGAAACAAAAAAAAGACTTTTGTAAGTAAGAAAATGGGCACAAAATCAAAAGAAACTTGGGAGAAGACAAAAAAGTAAAGTAATGCTTAATTTTAGGCTAGGGAGTCGTAACTGAAAAACTATTTTTTTCAATTTCATTTTAATAGATGTTGATATTTAAATGAAATTATATCCCAGTTGAGCTTGTATTTAAATGAAACTTAATAATAAATCCTTTCTTTGAAATACCAAGATTTGCCTCATTATAACGCTACACTCTTGGGAAGCAGGAGGGCAAGCATGGAAGAAGAGACACTCCTCAGACAAAAATTAAATTAAGCTTCTACCAGTAATTACTACATAATAAGGAAAAATCAAATACTTCTAAAGCATTTAAGTAATACAGGGAGCTACC
This sequence comes from Pelecanus crispus, assembly GCF_030463565.1. Lineage (NCBI taxonomy): Eukaryota > Metazoa > Chordata > Aves > Pelecaniformes > Pelecanidae > Pelecanus > Pelecanus crispus. Next base: position 209,761,176 of record NC_134643.1, read on the forward strand.
TGCATCATCATCTTCAGGCTATTTTAGTCAATCAACCACAGACACGTCAAAGACCAAAATTAGGAGTTCCAGAAGTCAACTGAAAGAGGTAGATGCTCGACAATGGTACAGTTAGCATTAATACAGAAAGCATTCTATTACAAGATGTGTCACAGCCTTTCCGAAGATTTTCTTTTGCCAGTCTATAATTCCAACTAGTGAGTTTCATGACATACTCAATTCCTAGAGAGCATGGCAATATCAGTAAGAGAGCTGATTTAGTATGGGTAGACTTCTAAAATAATACAAAACCAAATGTGGCTAGAAATACCGTGAAGAGGTCAACTTATGCTACAAGTTAAACATTACTGGTACATGCATTGTTTTTTACTACATGCGTACCATACACGTAGTTTGTATACTACACAAAACAAGCATACAGCAGAAATTTGTGATTTAGACAAGCTCTATTGGAACAGTTGTCTCCAACAATGTAGACACTTTCAAAATATAAACACTTATTGGAAACTGAGTACTCTTACTGAAAAGCATGCTTGACTATTCTGTGTAATTGCAAAGTATGTATTCTTCGAATTGTTAGTCAGCCATATATCAGCTGCACAAATTTACAGCAGACTGGAACAAGGTGCCCTTTACAGACAATTTTAAAGTCACAACGTCTTTTCATTTCTTCCTTTGTTTTAACTGATTGAATGAAAGTGCCTCTGGGGTGTAGAGAAATTATATTGTGATTTGTTTAACTTTTTTTAAAAGCCTAGTCTCTTAACGTAATTAAATAATTTGACATCATTGTACAGAATCATAGAATCATTTAGGTTGGAAAAGACCCTTGAGATCATTAAGTCCAATCGTTAACCTAACACTGCCAAGTCCACCACTAAACCATGTCCCTGTCAGTTCTTTCTCTCTACAGCCTTTAAGCTACACTAGATGATATTGATAATTTTCTACCAAATCTAACAGGATAGATGTTTTAGTGATAAGTCTCAATAACTTTCAAGAAGGAAAAACAAACAAAAACCCAAACCCCAACACTTAGGTAGAAGATTGAGCCCAAACTAATGTTCCAATTAAGCGAAAGCAAGGTTTTCGCATCTCTGCATTGCCACAGACAGCAGCCAATCAGCACACTGTAACTCCAAACCCACAAAAGCACATTTCTACCAGCTTGTATGGACAAGAAGTAGGAAACCCAAAGGAGCTGAAGACATCTCCTCCATTTCACACATTTAACATAAACACTAACTAATGGGGTTAATCACTAGTCCCATTCTAGACCAACTAATGAACAACTTTAAAATCTTAGACACTGTTCAGAAGTCAGGTCTGAATATGCTTCATTGAACTTCCTGCATGCCCTAGGCTGAATTTCATAGTGTGCAAGAAGCATACTCCAGGAACAGAAAAAATAAAAAGCCATTATAATGAATATATCCCTGGGGTGTTTTTGTGATCATCAAAAATGCTTTAAAGTGCTGCAGATTTATATCCTAAGTTTTGATTGATATATGTTCAATGTGGTTATACAGAATAAAAGTGTGAAGTTGCAATTTAAAAAAATCAAATGTGCAATGCAACCTAGGGAGTTGAGACTATTTATCACTATTGAAAAAATAAATTTTAATACTTCTTACCTCAAATATCCACTCGTCTTCTTCATCTCCATCCAGAAGCATTTTTGTCTCCTTATACACCTTCCCTATTTCCAGTTGCAGTGGGGACACATTAAATTCAATTCTTTGCAAGTTAAAGCCAATTCCGACTCCAACAGCCTTTAAGAAGCTTTCCTTTAAGGCCTAAACCACAGAATAAATCTATTTTATTCATACTGCCTGTTTTCAAACTACCCTATAAACATTACTTCTGAGCAGACACTGTAAACCAAATAAATTTAAGACTTATACTACTGTAAATGTGAGGGTAGACTGATGCAATTATCAAGAGAAAAAGTTATCAGCGATGTTAATACCTAGTCTAACCTGCTGCGTTATAATGAACATGCAACTGGGATTATCAAGTGGCACATACAAATATGAACCCTTTACCTTGTTCTGGGTATGTATTTAAAACTAGTCATAAATCCTTCTAGAAATGCCAGCTGTACTACGGTTCTCAAAGTTATTCTGACATTTAAAAAAATCACTAAAATATAAACCCCATTAAAATATTGTCTCCACATGAACATGTAACTATAAAAAGTATTCAATTTTACCATAATGAAAATAACAACAAAATATATCAAAAGAGAATGTGCAGGTTGTAGCACTTCAGTCTTTAAATAGAAAAAAAAAAAAGGTATTACCCAGTGCCGATGAAACATATCCAGCTGCATCCATTCATTACTCATAGACTTGATTACACACCACTCTGTTTCAGTAAACTGTCGCTTCATGATGTGAAAGAAATTTGGAATTGAGCTACTACCTATAAATTAGAAAGAGATATTTACAGAAATTTTAAGAGAGTAGTAATAATAAGCAGATGAATTAGCTCATGTTATTTCTCTAGAAAAAACTCACTCATAAGAAAAAAAAATATGACCTGACTCTGCTCTACAATCTGAATTTATACAGCATCGAAGCAGTGATGCTGATGACATTTCAGGACACAGTATGAAAAAAACCCATTCCTATAGTAGAATTACTGCATTAAAAATGTGAAATGAAAGTCATAAATATATTATGTATTTTCAGCATTCTCTAAAAAGGAAAGTATTTAACCAGTGCTGATTTATTAGGAAAAAAAAATTATATTCAGCTACAAAAGTAGCATATACAGTCTTTGACATTTGACAGCTTGAGCTAGTAACTTTTTATAAAACAGCATGCTGTTTGTCAGAATCATCAAGCTATTCTGCCTCCTGCCCTTGGATACTGTGATACAAAAGAAACACTTTTTTAAGCACATGTAGAAATACCATCTCCCAAATTTATCACATGCACATTAAGTCTTTTGGATTTATTCTGCAAGAAAAATGGGGGTAGGGAGATGCCCATAATCACAGTAAGAAAGATATCAAGTTAAAAAAAAAACACCAAACCTTCAAATCCTCAGATTAAATTTAAACCTCCTCTAAAAATAAGCACAGCTGTGTAGCACTGCAGCAGCTCTTCAGGGGCTACACCACCTTCCTCCACTAGTCTGAATTTACTTTGCAGGAGACACTACAGGCTGTGTGGTTACATTGATCAATGGTATTTCTATAACACACTGGAAGCTATAGACCTCCTTACACACTTGGCTAATCACCCACGGCCTACATCATTAATCAGCATACCATGCAATCTGCCCAACAGGGCTTACAGCTGGCTAAACAGACAATGGCAGAAAGCAATCTATTTTCTTCAGTACGGATAATAAAAATCTGGATAGAGACAATTCCACATATTGAGACAAAATTTTTTCATAGGTTATGCAATGTTTGTATTAAAAAGAATGGATTAGTCATATTTAATCCAAAACATAGTCTCTCCTCCCAATACCACACTACTTTTAAGAACCCATCACTAAATAATTGCTTAATGAAGACACAGATTCTAACCCTAGCTCTGTCACTGATTCTGAGTGACTATGGGCAAGGAACTTCTCTAATGCTCCCCATCTTAAAGCAGGGATAAGGGTATTAACCCTTCTCTGTAAAGTGGTTCTCTTCTACAGATATTTAAGAACTAAATAAAAACAGGTATTGGCAGCAGTAATAATTGATCTGAATGCACTAATGTCACACTAAAGCACACATCCAGGTTTTCTGACAACTTCCAGATCATATTGCAAAGTGTAATCTGTACACATCACACAAGACATGGCAGTGACGTTTCAGAGATGCCCTCAATTTCATTTACAGACTAAAGTGAGGATAACATCTTAAGACAGAAATTTTCTTGACAGTTACAGTAGTCAGCTAATGGAATGATCCTGAACAATCTAAGGACAGAACTAACCTTCCTCTCTGAAGAAAATGATGATTGTGAAAAAGAAAAGCAACCACAATGCCAAGTATGTTTTGATGGATTACCAAGGCAAATGAAATATCCATCTACTTAGACAATCCAGCTTCCCCGAAACAATGAAAAATAACAAAGAAATCTGTTCAACTTGGAGAAAGGTTATTGTCTTTCATCTCTCTGAGTTTATATGGCTCATTTTATGATCAAGTAACTGTGTTAACAACTGCTCCAAACAATCCACCTTTTTTTTTTTTCTTCCTCTTCTTCTCTCAAGTATTTAAGACAACAGTGGTGAGGCACCAGCCTCTTCAGATGATTCAAAATACAGAACATTCAAGAATGTCCTGGTGTACCCTTCCTCCTCCATTACTTTCAGAGACAGGTCTTGCACTCAGTAACCCAGGGCTATTCACACTACCAGAGAAAACTATCCAAGACTACCGACACTACACTACCTTCAGTACCTAGAGGCATATAATGCCTCCTGCACCATCAGTCCTTCTGCCATTCAAACCTTATCACGAATACATTATCATGAATACATCTGATACTTAAACTGTTTAAAAAGTATATAGCAAACCCATATGCTTCTGCCTTTTCACTCCTTACCCATTTTGTGTCCTAGGTTTTTTCAACTGTTCAGCTACCTTTCTTAACGCTTATATTCAAATTTACACAGTACTTTCCCCTCCATTCCAGCCGTCCATCACATCCCTCCTCTGAAAAGCTCAGGCACCACTTTCTCCTGCACTGCCCTCCCCTCCCATCTCCTTAATACAGCGCAGTTGCTTCACTCTGAGGAATGGATCAGATCAGAGGAGCCAGGACTATTATTCTCCACAAATTACTTAGCACTACCACAGCCTGCCTAGTCCACTTGTCCATATTTGCTTGAATATCAGAGAAAAATAGATTCACAGAATGATGGAAAAATTTAGGTCCTTTCCAGGACCTCTGGAGACCATCTGGTGAGATCTTCTGTTGAAAACAGAGCCTTACATTAGGTTACTCATGGCCCTGTCGAGCAGAGTCCTTCACCCCTTCTCTGGGCAACTTATTCCAGTGTTTTACTGTTCTCATGGTAAAGAATTTTTTTTCTTTTATCCAGACAGAATTTCCCCTGAAGCAGCCTGTTGCCTTTTGCCCCATCCCTGTGCATCCTCCTGAAGACAGCTACCTACATCTTCTCTACAGCTACCTTTCAGATACACTGTGATTACATTCCCCTCCTCAGATCCCCTCTTCAGGCTCAAACCCAGCTCCATCAACATTTCCACACACATCAAATTCCCCAACCCTCTGATCACCTTGGTGGCCCTTCACTAAGCCCTCCTCAATGCTCCCATATCTCTCATGACCTGGGGGATAAGGAGAGAACAAAACTAGAAGCAGTAGAAATTTTTCTTTTAGATGCTACCGTTTTTGCTTTTACTTTGAGCAAAAAAGCCTCAAACATACTCACCACAATTTACAGAAACTTCCTTTGAAAGAATGGGAACAAATTGGTTGGTTTTAAATTTGCATTTCTAAATTACCTCCCATTTGCAAACTGTTTCAGAAATAAACTCACCTATCAACAATTATACAAACGGTTGAAGTTATTTCTGTGACCATTTCAATTCATTAATAATCCAAGTTCTAGTTTACAAAATAATTATATTTCAATAAAAGTACACCAAAGAAATTTCATGCCAGATCATTCCAGTACACATACTTCAGAGCTAACAACTATTTTGGATACAATTTTGGATTACACATGGTATTGTCTACAGATGATCATTTGAGGCACAGGGCAAGACAGGGTACCAGTTAATCACCTTTCAGTTGGGTTCTTCACTGAACAACTGAGCTTCCTATTCTGACGATAACTTTCTAAGACCTTCTTCAGTATTTTTCCTCCTGCATTTACTGCCCATATTTCTCTCTCAGAGAAGTTTAGGAAAAGTGCTAAACACTTTTGGTAACCTCAAAGCCTACTCTGTAAAATTTAAGCAAAGAAGGAAAAAACGTGCCCCATATTTTAATGATCTTTGTGAAACCACAGCATTTTCTACAAGGAAAATACAAAGACCACATAACAGAATACAAAAGAAACTGGAATGCAAGTTAGAACTCTGATAGGAAATAAAGGCAAGACAAAGAAGTATTTATAAGGGTTATCAATTCAACACATTAAATTATTCTTAAAAGTACTTTTAAAAGTTTCAGAGGATCCTCCCCAAGACTTGCAAAGTATTCACCACAAAAATGACATACCATGATAAACAATCTCATCAACATAGTCAGGTTTTGGCTTTACCTTCAGACTTCTCTTAACTAACAAAAAATGTGAACTAAGTATCTGCGCTTCACTGTGCAGTGGTTTCTTCTTCTCTACAAGATGATACCAATTTTGTAAGAGAAATTTGGCTGCAGTGTACATGTATGTATTTATGCAGGTGGACTTCTAGTACGTAAATGCTCTAAAATCCTTAATGCACGCAAACTGTAATATTTTTCTAAGAGAAAATTCTAAGAAAATTCTCTAAAAAAGATCTATGAACTGGAGAAGCATGATAAAAATGAACTGACAGTAAAAACTTTAAAAACAGATTCTCTGAAGGAACAAATGCTTTTATTGTAATGCACACATATAATACAAATACTTCCAGCAATACTTTCCGTCTTTATGTTTGCAATGAACAATGATAAGGCCAGACACTCATTGAAACTTACGTAATTGTACTACTGTTTCTTATTTAACTTGCAGCAGTACAGAAAAAGGATTCTTTGAAGATACATCTATGCAGGTTGTAGAAAACTCCACATTTGATCTCTCTTTGCTTCTAAACATCCATACGCTAACAAGCTCCAGAGCAGATGGGTTCACACAGTACTGAGCCCTTGCTAATATAACCCAGCACTCCTTTCCCAGTGTCCAGGGTTATTCAAAAAAGCACTTAAACACTGAACTGAAAAATCAGCTGAGGATACAACTATGTGGAAAAATTTAATTGAAATGCCTAAAACTGCATTTCAAATATCCCTTCTTGTAAGTCATATTTACAGCTCCTGATTCCACTAAATCCAATATACTTATAGTAATCTTGTTCATCTCAGTGGCAAAGTGAGATTCCCGTAACTCACAATTTGTGCACTTCAGAAAAAAATATTTATGTATGTAAATTGCTTGTTTAAATTGGTGAGCCTCAGGAAATTGCACAATATTTATCTGATTGGTCAAGCATCTAACTAGATGGGGGTTCATCACTGAAATGGAATAAATTCAATTTTGTGATTTTAGGAATACATAAAAGAGATAAGACATGTTTTCATATGAGATTTGAAAAATAAGTGGAGTTGGAAGCAGAGAAAAACAGGAAGCTTGTTCCACAGATGGCTTATGATTAATGGGAAAAGATACATATCCCCATCAACTATTAAAACTCTTTGAAAAAATAGCCACTCACCTTTTGCTGGTTTTCTCTAAGAGAAGAAAAATTGTGATAGGAACAGATCTATGAAAATACTGCATAAAAGGTTTCAAAAAAAAAGAAATGAGAAAAATGCTGATTTAGATTCTATACGGCATTGACAGAGTGCCTTTCAGCAGACAGAAATACTGAGGCAATGGCACAAAAGTTATTAACATGACAAGGGGGTAGGAGGGTAGGGATGAGCTTTTTGAATTAAACATGAAACTAAACTTGCTTGGGTCAAGGAGATTAATGAAAATAAGCTCCACTATGACTGAGAGTTTTCTTGCTTTGAAACTGAATGCATCAATTACCGTAAGTATTCTGTCAAAAATCTAACAATATCTCTTTTCACAATTACCCTCTATTAATACCTTAAAAATAAGACTTTTATTTAGTATAGAAGCATAACCATAAAAATTTTATTAATGAAGAGGCTTTTTCTTTTCAGAAATGCATATATCTGTTCAGTCGTAAACCAAAGAACTTCTCTATAAACCTTACGAAATCCTAAGTTAACGGCTACTAATTTTGAATGTGGCAAATCCTGGCAATGTAAACTTTAAGACTATTTCCAGTGCTTTGTATAGATACTTCTTACTTACCTATGCCACTTAATTTCCTAACTTACAGTTAATATACTGTTCAAAACTTATATAGCTTCTTTTCAAGACAAACTGGGAAACAAACTTCAATTCTTTTTAATACTGAGCAGGATTATATTGTCCCTTCTCTCTCATTTAAAAACACATTTTCATTTGTATATGTTTTTATAGTTCACTCCTTTTCTCACTTTTACAAAAACCATTGCACACTCTTTGTTTTCGCATTTGTTCGTAATAGCTAAAATTCTGAAAGCATTTCTCTAGTGTGCTGTAAACTCCACACTTGAAAAATTTTTCTTACATAGCATGACAACCTCTAAGTATTGGAAGCATTTTTTTTTTACATTGGATCATCTTGCTGAAAAGCAAGAGAGTCAACTAGAAAACTCTAATAAATTTAACCAAAACATAGTATAGCTTCTTTTCATAATATCCAGTTAACTGACCATTTGTCCCAGTATCTGATTGCTTAACAAATACAAACTCTATGTTCATTTGCATTAGAACAAAATTAACTGGATGATTTAGCTATTCAATGTCCTAGCTTTAAAAGTCCTTTTTCCCTAGAATATCTAGAGCTCTGCCTCCTTCCCATAACATTCATTAATGTGCTTCTTAGGGAACAGTAGCCAACAGAAGAAAGGCATCCAGCAAATCTCTGACCAGTTCCTCCAGTTGATGTCTAAATCAGTTTGATATTCACAAGAGAAGTTAGAGGTTTTATCCTTGAGACCAAGATATATTTTCACTGCTTTTTCTTTAGTCTACAGACACTTAAGCCTTACACCCCTATTACATCATAATGCAGATCTGAAACCACAGTAGTTCACAGAACAAATTAAATGTGAAATTAACACAGCTGTGAAGGCAAACCATTTCTTCCTTACATACAGCTATTATTCCCTGCTAATAAACTTTAAAGCACATTAGATCCTTAAAAACATAATCTGAGTAATCTCAAAAATTGTCTTTTATGCATTTAAAAAAAAATAAAAATCTAGACCAAAAGTTAAGTTTCTTCATTAAATTAAAAATACACAATACCCTGAAAATTTCAGGAAGAGCAAGGAGAGTAAATAATGAGTGATACTGGAAAAGAATACAGTATTAAACCTGGAAAGTAAACATGCTATATACAGATAATTGTGCACATATACGTGTGTGCATTTTGGAATTTTTTTTTCACAAACTATTTACATTGAAATATATAATGTCATCTTTTCCACTGCAATGGCAACTGGGTATCGTATTAATTTTCTGTAAAGACCAGGCAAAAAATCTGCTTTGCATTTTCCCTGTAAAACAGAAAAACCTCAGACCAGATGTAAAAGATTGATTTTAAAAAGATGTAGGATGGAAGAATAAGAAAACATGCTATATTCCCTAGTGCTATTTGAGAACATGCTTTAGAAATAATAGATAAATACAGGGTAATTTCCCCTCATTTTTCTACCTGATAAAAAAGCCAAAAAAACTGTATCTGTAGGAAGATAAAAGACAATCAGAATTAAGATCCGTGTAAATGATAATGCTATTAGTAGTGAATATTAACTATCCATAAGGCTAATACAGGAATCTGCATACTGGTATTTTGTTTACACTGTTACAAACATCAGGTCAATCATAGATGAGCTTTGGTAATACAATGTACACCTAACAGAGGTAGTAATTGTCCTGTTGTACCTGAAGTTCTTAGAACCATGACATGCCTTCTCAAAAACAGTGAGAAGAGTAGATGACTGACCTTCCTCACTTCAGTTTTTATCAGATTTACAGTCTTCAAATGGTTTTGCTCAGATACAAGCTAACTAGCTTATATTGTGGTCTATATCCAAAACTATGGAAACTGAAAGCTAAAGCTACTACTGTGCCAGCTCACCGATCAACTAATCCCCTGAAAAAAAGCCAAACAAAAAAACCAAACCCCAGAGTGCTAACAGACTCCTAGCTGCCTTGAACTGCATGAAAGGAACAGGTCAGTGATCAAGAACTAATATCTAATCAATACATATCAATTTGCTTTCAGATGGCAAACAGGCCTAGTGACAACGTGAAACATACCACCTAGCAAAACGAGCAACTGAAGTACAAACAGATCAATCTACTTAACGATGTGAAACACAAGCTAGCTATAAATCCTTCAAACTAACTAACTGTATAGGATGAATAAATTGAGTTGTGGACTCTTGGGTTGACAATCCTTTTGGTGTAGGACACAAGCCATATTTGATCATATTTTACTATCTCTAAAGGAAACCAAAGTAAACTGATACAGCGAAAACATTTCTTCGGCAACAGATGCTCATGTCCTAATTGTTTATTAATACCAACTAACCATTGTACAGATGTTTAGAAACTGACAATGCAGGACAAATAATTAGCTAGATAAATGACTAACTTAGAAGAACCAGATAGAAAATTAACACAGCATGTTTTTTAAATCTGTTAGCTCACACAGCTTCAGAGTGAATTGGAAATTGGATTTGCATTCTGTGACCTCTCCACTTCCTGATGTTATCCTGCAATTCTCCCAGTAATATATATGTTAAACATCCATGCTCATCACGTAACTACCGATGATATATTTTATCTTGGTGTACCTCAGAGAAGCAGTATTAACTTCAAAATGTCAGAAAATTTGAGGTTGCCTCCTTTGAATTACTCAACGCTTCCCAGATTGTAAAAATGGAAAAGTCATAAAAAGACTGACATAATTTGATAATGTTTGATATCTTCTCTGTAGTTAAGATCATTAAGTCTTTGCAATATTAGAGAAACTGCTAGTGTTTCAATCGCATTACTGTGACTGGATTTAACAGCAGTCATGAATATTTAGGCAAGCTACCCTGATAGCCAATGTTAAACAAAAGAAAGTAAAGAATTGTAATAGATTAGATAGCTCTACCTCCCAAACTGCACTGGAGAAATAGCAATTTTGACACAGGAATGGCTTGGATGAAAAAAACTGAAGAAAAGTCACAAGCTATTAACTGAATACGTGACATCTGATCAATTTTTAGTATATGGTCTGCAACAGATATATGCTTTTTGTCCTTTGTTCTGGAAATACAAAAAATGCCAGGTCCTCTCAAATTTTGTTCAGACTCCAGCATGCTTTTACATGTTCTTTCTATGCCAAAACATTCGACTGTAATATATACTTGCCATTGAAGAGCTTACCGACATTATCACACCTAGGTGCAAGTGCATGGGTTTAACTTGCTTCTGAGTAGAGAAAATAAAAGTATTTAAAATACATGTAGTCTTAATCACTAAGACGATTCAGGAACCCCAAATTCTTTTAATGAAATGTACTTACTTATAACTGAACAGTAACAGTAAAAACAGATAAAGACCAGTAACAAAATAAGAAACCCTTTCTTAACTTGTCTATGTCAACTGTTATACCTTTTACTTGCTTAAGCTCTTTCCAAGAGGTTGTATGACCACAGATAGAAGAGCTCTGGGTAGCCACAGTATTTCAGCAAAAAGGTAAATTCCCCCATGAAAATGGCATTTTAATCAGTTTTCCATTATAGAACATACCAAATGGTTAGAGCAATCACTCCATTTTGTCAGAACAGCAGCAACTCTACTTCCTTTCAACACTCATGAAGTTATGATGCACCACACTAAAAATAAACACAAAACTCCCAAATCTACATAAACATAAAAATAAGACTTTCTTTTATAAAGTCATTATGGTTGCAAGTGTGAGGACACAACTACAGATGTAAAAAAAAAAAAAAAAAAAAAAAAAGGTCAAAAAAGTCAAACATGCTCAGCTCTCTAAGGCTAACAGCCATTTGGGAACATAACATATTTTAATGGAGCTAGATCTTCTTTTGTTACTCTTTAAAAAGACAACAAAAACCTCCAGGTGTTGCTAGTGCAATAGCACCCACATATAAAATATGTGCCTGACCATCTACAGCTTTACACTACAGTAGTACTACTCAAGCCACCAGATCTCTCAAACATTTTATTACATTTTATGAAATAATGTACTAGAGGGCCTTTCTACACATACAGAAAAATTAGATTGACTGGAAGCTTTGACAATTAATCCTTTGCTTGAAAATAAATATTTTGAAGAAAATCTACCACTTAATACCATCTAATATTCCCAGAAAACAGACAAGTAAAAACCCACTGCTATAAGGATGACAACCCAACGTCAAAACTGGATCACTTTGTACCTCCAGTGAAGAGAAAGCAGATTAACTCCCACACTATAAAATATACAGCATGTGTGTGCGTACACATGTATCTACACACGCATATTCATATATGTATATAAAAAAGCATAAATATGTATGTATACACATACACCTACACATATGTATCACATGCATCTACACACTTATGTACAGTTATGCATGTATATATGGTGCTGCTGTGAGACGCATGGACAGAAATTCCAGCACAAGGTTGGTAACACCTACTTCTATCTTTGCATTGAATCAGATACACTGCAAAACATCATCACCCACATAGTAGTGCTAATGGTTGCTACCGAATCATAAAAGCATTGAGATAATAGTAGCAGGAAAGGGTAGGTACTTCAATGAAAATATGGTTATAGGGAGAGTATTACCATCTCTAAGAAACTAGTGCCACTGCAGAACCTGGGAGTGCATTGGGTTCATCTTGGTATATAAACATTATATTGCACAAAAGAGGGGGAAAGAAGCGAATTCTCAGTACCTAAGTAATCTTCATCTTCCACATGAATTTGACTACATGATTCACACTTCCTAACACCTCCCTGATTTGACTAATGCAGTATCTTTTTCCCCTAGGAAGCTCTGTCACCTTAGAAAGCACAAGCTGATTCAGATTGAGCTGGTTTCTCTGAAAGAATCCAATGAGAGATCTCTCTTCTAAATTCGGTGTTTGGTGTGGAAATGGTCCTCAGTATTGAGACACACACACTCTGGGACTATGCCCTTCCACATCATAATATCCTACTGCAGTAATAAAGCCACTGAACAACACTTCCTTGTGATGGCAGAAGTCAGGACACTGCACAGAAGCCTGTCCCAGAACATGAATCTCACAGCCAGATGCAGTAAAACGTCCTTTATGATCACACTTAAAACATCCCCACTTCTGTGTATACACCGTCCTTCCCTCTTTTCCCCCTTCAAAATGCAGTCCAAAAAACCCCACAAGGTGGCAGAAGAAGCACTATCATTTTAAATTTGGGAATCGATCTCTCCTATATAACAGTGAAAGTGACTAAGTAAGAACATGCTTTTAAAAAAAAAAACCTTGTAAAGCCATTTGTTTGGCTTACCAGCAACTGAAAGACCATTTGGCCCACCTAACAGCTAAAACCCAGCATGTTTTGTTTGGTCTTCCCACAAAGAGGAAACAGCAGTCAGCTAGTCATTCGGCATACTGTCCCCCCGCATCCTTCCCCCACTATCAACAACTTCTGCATAGCTCCAGACCAGCCACTGCAGGAGCTGTCTTTTATCCAGCCAATAGGCTATACAAGAAAAGATGCAAGAGGACGATAAATGTATTGCAACGTGGCAAAAGCAGAGCATGGCCCACAACTGAAAAACTGATGAACTTCAATGGTCCATTCACCTGAATCAGTTATATCTGCTCTTGTAGATACTATCTCCAAGTCTTTGCTGTGTTTTTATTAAATTGTTTTTTGCTAGGAAAAAGATCTACATATTTAATACAAAAGCGCCAACGATTCTGATGAATAGACAGGAAAACTATACAGGGCAAGTAACAATTTTTTAATGCACTAGAAGACTGGATTTTCCATCAAAATGCAACACAGCACATAACACAGGCATGAACGCCTAGAACTTAGAGCACCAACCCAATATAAGGCAAGAAAACAGCTACTTACAGAAGTAGCAAAAGTCTCCTGGTCCTAAATGTTCCTGAAAACCTGACATGACAACAGCAACCTGTCACCCTTAGTGAGGAAATATAAAAATATTTGCCTTGTTAAAAATCAGAATTTCTCTTAGAAACAAAATACATCAGGGAAATAGAGCTGAGGCTATTTTTTTTACAGTTACTGAGGGGAGATGTTAAATACTTAAGTTTCTACCATTTCATAAGTCAGTCTAAAAATCTGCAAATCTGTCTCTAAAACATCATCTCCCAACCTTGAAACTAATAAGAGCTCCAAACTGTAATGCTTGCACAGACAACACCCAAATAAGCTTTTGACAACACAGAATAAAGACAGCACAGAATAAGGACAGCTTCTATTTTCCAACTCTTACAACAAAGGGTTGTTTAGCCCTGGGGTTGTTTAGCCTGGAGAAGAGGAGGCTGAGGGGAGACCTTATCGCTCTCTACAACTACCTGAAAGGAGGTTGTAGTGAGGTGGGTGTTGGTCTCTTCTCCCAAGTAGCTAGCGATAGGACAAGAGGAAATGGGCTTAAGCTGCGCCAGGGGAGGTTTAGACTGGAAATTAGGAAAAATTTCTTTACGGAAAGGGTGGTCAGGCATTGGAACAGGCTGCCCAGAGAGGTGGTGGAGTCCCCATCCCTGGAGGCGTTTAAAAAACGGGTAGATGTGGCACTTCGGGATATGGTTTAGTCTGGTCTACCCTTGATTAGTCTAGAGTGGGCTTGGTAGTGTAGGTTAATGGTTGGACTGGATGATCTTAAAGGTCTTTTCCAACCTAGATGATTCTATGATTCTATGATTCTATAAATACACATATCTGTAAAGCTGAAGCTATTGGAAATGGGCATGTTAGCAAGAAACTCCTTGAAAAGCAAATTCTTAATACCTACATAATAATTACTTAACCTTGGCCCTCCTGTCACATTTTCCTGCTAGACTTCCTTAATTTGGAAAGCCAAAGCTAACTGTCATTACTGTGGGCGGAGAAGTAATTTTAGTTTTGTTAGAAAAATAAAAATTCAACTCTCTTTAGCCCCTCATTTTGAATGTATAACTTAATTTCCCAAAAGACCAATTAAGGAATAAATTGTGATTATTGTAAATTCAGTGTGCAGAAAGATACTTCAGCAAAAAAAAAACCCCAACAAACCCCAAACCAGACAAGCATTCTTATAGTTTATCTTTGTTCCACCTCTTACATTTGCTAAAAGCTCCCGGTTTAAGTTTTTTGCTTTCTTAATTGTTAATTTATTCCTCATTTTAAACATATCTATTCTCCACAAGGTCATTTTTACTGTTCTACATTTTGCTATCAGTTTCTATTTTAATCCAAATGGTTTTATGTTTTCCTATTAAAAAAAAATCATAAAGGACTAAGTCAGGCTTTTTAGAAAGAAACAATTTCCCCTCAAAGAGGAGATTCAATCACAGTATCAAATTTTCAATTTTCCTTTCACCGTTTATCAAGCATTGGTGTTTAATCAATTACTAGAATGTGCAAGTGTTTTTACAAATGTGATGTAATTCCAGGTTCAAACAGTGTCAGAAATGTGACTAAATAAAGCACAATAATGAAATTGCTATATTATACGTATTCTTCAAGAATACGTTTAAGATGGCTGTTCCTTCCCATTTTCAGATAGAACAAGAACAAAGAAATTCCTCCTTGTTTACTCAGTGTAAGGGCACGGGACCACTATGATTTGTTAGTTCAACAAAGATAGTAGTTAGCCATTTTACCACTACATCTAAAAATGATCTGTTTTCATATTTATAAATTCTGACTTCCTTAAACAATTAGAAATGACATTTAACCTAAATCCTTTGTTAATTTCTTCATCCCAAACAGTGCGTCTACATATCTATAGCTGTACCATTAGCTAATAATTTGGCAATTATCTCTTGTAGTAAAAGATCAGATGCTGATTGCTGCTACGAGATTTACTGAAATACAACAATAAAAACAAAAACAATTAAAACTTCACTTAAGCTAAAGTTAAGGCACCGTAAGGAGGACAAAAACACTCCAAAGAACAACCTGTTTTGGCATTTCTTCCTAGGTCAAGAAATTATTATTGCAAAAGCTGAAAAGCAGCAACTAAAAAAGCATTACCAGTTTAAAAACTTGAACATGGCTACTAGATAAAAGACATGCCAAATATCTTAACTATGATGTAGGTGTGCCTAACTCACCATTTAGTGTATGACTACCAAAAGAAACAGCACAAAGTTTATAACTGGCTTCAGAGAGAGCGATTTCCTCCACTAGCTAGCCTGAAGTATGGTACTCAGCTTCTTCATGTGGGACTTAGATACTCTGGCTCATGTGTGACATATCTCTGATTTGAAGATCTCTACCATCTCTTGTATGAGATATCACCTCAATGATGAAATAATGAAAATAAAAGAAGAAAATTAGTTTTGATTATATTTCTTTGCCTCACAAAAACAGTTTCAAACAATCAGGTGTTTGCACAAAATAACATACTTTCTTAAAAAAGCATTTCAGGAAGTTTTTTTTTAGATCAAATTAATTTTCTGTAAAATTTACATACAGAAAACTTACCCTTCTGTGCCTTTTAATAAGAAAACCTAGCAAAAAACTGAAAGATTAATGAGAAAGGCTAATTTTACTGCATGTCAAATATTTAATTCTGCAATTACACTGAGATTGGAGATGTCCAGATCAAAGCAACTGTAATGTAATAGATAAGAAAGATAGCAGGCTGATTACGAAAGATCAGGCATGAACTATTAATTTATTTACCTTTGTAATTCCATCTAAGCTAAAAAATTGCATTACTGAAAAGAAATTCACTTGCACAGCAGGAAAGCTCTTCAACCTAACATCTAAACTTTTTTCAAATGCTCAAAGCAATCTTTGCTAAGCTATAATTATTTCCTAAGTCTCTGAAAATGTTCTACTTTACAGGGTTTAAGTGACTGGTAAATCAACATCCCACACACCACTTAAACCAAGCTGACACTTGTTGCAAAATTTTTTGTCCATAAGTTAAAAATCAAACACATTCTCACAAGCTGAGTTTTTCCACAGGAGTTAATAGTACTGTGAGAATCCTTCTCATTTATTCTGTTAAAGGATTAAAATAACTTCATATGCATTACCTCTCTTGCCAAATTGTGTCCGCAATTACTTCCATTAACAAATTTACAACATAGTGTACATTTTCCCAAATGATTGAAGAGTTCAAGAAAAAAGAAAAATCATTGATCTCAGTAATTCTTCAAAACCAAGTACACTGAAAGCCCGATTTAGATCTACAACAGTAACCTGCCGGATAACCAAAACGCAACAACACCCAATACTTAAAGAGGGCATTTTCCTTTTCTACCATCACTACATTGTTTAGTTCAATATCCGTATAGAGGAAAAAAAGTGATAAACTGTTGCATACCTGTGGAACTTTTGTAGAACTGTCTCTATTCGCACTGCTAAGAATAGCTTCGTGTGTGGCCTGCCTTTACCTTCCAAGAAGGCTATGTCTTGCAACAGTTTCATTTTTCAGATTTTAATAATGCAGCAAAAGTAATACAGAAAGAGGCGGCTTCTTATTGCACGTAAGTAAAAAAAAAGAAAAAAAAAGCACAGATTAAGAAGTGACATAAAATGTTTATGTGCACCACGTCTCCTTGTTACATGTTAGCACACAATTTGATTACATATTTCTCAAAACTTTCAGTTGCATGATACTGTCTTGTATTTTTGCACTGCATATTTTGTTCACTGGTTGAACAAAAAGGAATATAAGAACTAGAATATTGGAGATGTCAGTTAAGATTCTGTTGGATAACATCATAAGATGAAGTACAAGCATTTGAAAAAAAAAAAAAAAAAAGAACCAAACAAAAAAAAAACCCTACTGTAAAGTACTTTGTACATAGGGAACTCTTTGTCCTTGTAGCTATTCCAGAGAAAGAGATTTATAGTGGAGTCACTCTCAGAAATATAATATACTTAGCAACTGCAGAGCAAGAGCACCACTCAGTGGAACTATCAGATAAAACAATACTGGTAAAGTCAAAGTTATATATTCATAGCACAGCAGTAATAACAGTTCCAGGTAATTCTACTAAGACAAAAATCTTCCTCGGAAAAAAATTTAGGTAAGAAAGCTGCTAGCTTTAGTTTATAACACAGAAACTATAATTTAAAATCCTATGCTTAATAGTGATTATTTGCTGGCTCACCTTCCCACATACAATTACTAAGTTTTCATTACTATCATATTTCTTTTCCAAAACTACAAATTATAATTCCAAAAAGGAAGATGTATGGCCATAAACAAAACCTTTTAAAAAAATACCAGGTTCCAAATTTTAATTTAATTCACAAATATTTATGTATAGTTACATAATGTGGAAAACAATTGCACAACCAGGCGCTGACACACTCATGACAGTTTTTTCTTATGCATAATAACAAGCATTGAAGTTCCTTTCTCTCCTCATTAAAAGATAGAAAAGATGTATACAAGCTGTTGACAGCTAACTATGCTAGCTGTGGAACTTCAGATATTGGAAAGCCAGAAATTTTGTTAACAATGCATTTTTTACTCCTTTGTATATACTGTGAAGCTTGCCACCATGAATTCAGATTGCAGATACAGTGACTTGCCCTAATAGCCCCTTTTTTGTGTTAACATGTACCTAGATCTCTGACAAAAGAGGGAGAGGTGGATAAAGTAGCCATGGATAAAGGTGGATACAGGACCCATGTTCAGGAATCCTAGCAGGCTGCATCTGTCACTAGCTTGTTTCAGATTGGTCATCCGGATACATGGTTTTTCAGTATCACTACTACAAAAGCGCCGATTTAATTCCACCATTTAGTCTTTGGAATCACAAGCATCTCCAGAATAACCACCATTTTTCTCTCTATGGGTAAAAACACTGAAGCCTGTTTGCATCAGATCTCAAAGTGTTATGTAGTCTCACCAACTCATATTCACAAATTAAATCTACACAGCTGCTGAGTGCAGCTGCCCAGGGGGGACGCGGCAACATTTGCTTTATGGTAAGAGGTCATTAACAATTGCCACCAACAATTCTAGGACACACTGGCAGGAGCCTCTCTTGCTACTGAAGAAGATAAGAACTGAATGTTGTACCTTAACCCTGCTTTTACCCAACTAAAAACTGAGTTCAGTTTCACTGCTTTTCCTACATTTCTGCTGAGATTAAACTCTTTCCCCGATACCAAATCCTACTTTAAACTTCAGCTTCATGTTGTTATTTGGAAACCCTAGGACAGGCCATCAACAAGCTATGTGACAGAAGCAGAATAGCAACCAAAACATCATCGATAGGATGAACTCAAGATAATTTCTTCCTAAATTTAGCCTGCTAAAATTGACATAATTAATAGTAAGCGACAATATATATTGACGGCCTAACTTTGATTCCACACCTCTTGTGACAGCAGTGACTAGGGACACTGAATGAAGAATACACTCAGACACAAGGTAAAAGAACCTTGATTTGTTCTGACACTGCCTGCAAAATGAGCAAGGGACACTGAGTTATCCACTATTTCAGCAATTTAATGTGAGGGAAATGAGAAAGGAATAGTGAACAAATAAGTAAAAAATACAAGAGAAAGGAAGCAGCAGAGATGAGATTTTTTTTTCTTTAAATAAAGCCAGCTAATATTGAAGTAAAAAGATATTTTTTCTACTAACTGGAAAAGAACTAAGAATATATTCCCTTACAAAGCTGAATGCATTATATTCCAAAATGGAAAAGTAATACAAATACAGGTTTCTAAACCTAAATGAAAGTTAAACCTCTACTCTTCACAATTATTTCCTACTTTCAAAGGGAGAGTTTAACACATTTCATAAGGTTTATGAGCTAGACATCAGCAACATGCCTTTAAAATGCCAGCTACATTTCCAGCTGCATAAAATGCCAGCAGAGGATACAAGCTATCCCTACTTCCACATATGGCATGTATAAATGACTTTTAATTTTCCTTTTCTCAAGAAAATGTTACAATACAAAGAAGAATGTTTGAATGTTTTGATTTTCACTATTTACCGGCTGAAACAGGAAAGCTTTTTAAAATGAGTAATTAGGGAGTCTTGTAGTAAGGCCTGTGGCAAGTGCAGCCAAAGTGTTTCCAAGGGCACTGGGTCTGGCTGCTAATGTTTTCATAGCAGCCTGTACGGCATTGTGGTTCAGATCCACGCCTAAAAAAGTGCTGATGCCACACCAGTATTTTATCTACTGCTGCAGTGTTTGCACAGCATCAAGGCCTTCTCTGTCACTCTGCCTCCCCAGTAAATAGGCTGGGGTGTGCAAGACACTGGCAGAGGACACAGCCAGGACATCACTTTGTTTTGTTTTGCTTTGAAGAGCTACGATAAATGCACTGGCCTCAAGCTTAATCTGGTATTTGGGCCCTGCATTACTGCAGTCCCTTCAGGGGTGTACCTGTTCCAGTGCAGCCTTATCCATGGGCCACAGCTCCTGTCACAAAACACAGAACTGCACGGGTGTGGGGTCTTCCACAGGCTACAGCATGGCACCACATGCTGACCACCATCTTTAGAGTGAGAGTCTACAGCAGATGGAACTGAGTCACAGAGAACAACTTCACTTTGGATTGTAGTAAAGTTTCTGTGCATCTTAGCTAGACGTGCCAATCAAAAAATGTACACTTGCAATAATAATTATTAAAAAGGTGTAAAGTGATCAGAGAGAAAGTTATCCAGTCAGGGTTCATTTGAATCTTTACCTTACTACAAAAATTATTTCATAGCATAAAATGCTGGGCAAATTGAAGACCGTGAAGAGAGATTCTCTAAGAACACAGCTAGTACTGTCATATCTGGTTAAACATTTGAGGAGTTGTCTCAGAAACTAAAATTCCAGTAAATCGTAAATCCCAGTATGTTTCTCCTTTAACCCAGTCATGCATCAATGAACACATAAATGATCTTCATAAAACTGTACTTAAAAATACACTTTTGCTAAACTTCTAATTTATAATTTGGGTCCTACTATAGTCAGCGCAACATTTCATACAAATAAATAGGCCAACAACTAAAGTTTGTGAAGTTTAGTCTTTTACCAGGGGTACCTCAAATGTTTTCTCATGATCCTTTCTCACAAGGATTTCTGCACACTCACAGCAAAATCTTCAATGCCAGTTCACTGCAGTATTGGGCCTGGTGCTGACACACACAATGTCCATACTTCTGGGACAAAGGAGTAACACTCACAGTTCACAGGCTATAAAGTTCTCATGGGAATGGATCCCACTGTCCCTTGATGGAAAGTTGTCCCTGCTTCTACCTAACAGACAGCAAACCCATAACGAAAATATCTGCAGATGCCGGTCCTGCCAATATCACAGCAAGATTCACGACCTTATTTTTCCAGGGTTCTGCTTTTCTAAACTGGAAATATATCCACATCTGGCATAACAGAAAACCCTGAATAAACAATGAGGACTGCATTTAACAATAAAAAAAAGCAAATGCACAACACATTCATACACTATCTTCTAATTACGCTAAATTTCTACCACACAGATTGGTTCTTTGGGAAACATTAAAATGTTCAGCACTTAAACGCTACAGAATCTGCTCCGGTCACCATAATGCATTACCTGGTAAATTAGTCTTCATAATATCAATGCCAACTTGAAGTTCAGGCTCAGCTGCAAGAACTGCATAATCTCCTTGATGAGAGACATTGAAGTTGTAATTTGAATAGATACTGAACACGTTATTTGCTAGGAAAGGTTTTCCTTTTGATGTCCTTTCCAAGTGTATTTCATTCCAAGGTATGCACAACTTTTCTGCAATTAATTTCCGTATCAGCAGGCGACCAGCCTATGAAATAAAATGGAAGTGATTCATACAGAACGACTATGCTATGTGCAAAACATCTGTGGTTGCTAGAAAACCACCTGCCTAAAAAAATGTGCTTTTGTTATTGCCAGTAGAAAGTAAGAGTGAATTTTAGCCAAACCATTTAGATTTCTCCCTTTTATAAAAGCCTGTGTCAAGTAAATTTAACCAAGAGTTCACCAGACCCGAGTATGTAATACAATTGTTATCACTATTAGCACAAAGAGAACACAAGACCCAGTAAGAAGCAGTCCCAGCCTAGAACAATCACATAAAATTTTTCCTCCTCTACCTTATTTACTTACTTAGGATACTTTATTGCAGAGATGAATAATTTTTATACCACATTGAACAGCAAAAACTGGCTCAACGGCTTTCCTTTCAGTACTTTCCTTCTGTTACTTAGGTGTTAAATGAAACACTGAAGAGCTAAAAATGATGAGTAACTTCTTATAGACTAACTAGCTGAGGCCTGTATTACTACCACGTTGTTATGTGAGGTTTAAAACCTGAATTACATAAACCAGCTTTATTTTCTTACACATTACACTACTGTCTTCATTTATAGTCTTGAGTACATTGATTTTGTGTCCTAACTTGACATCCCGACATAAAACTTGAGAAGTCTTTCACAACAACTACAAACAGCAGAGTTCAAACATCGCTTTTTCCTCCTAAATGAAGGTGTAAGTAGAGCTGGCAATTAATGCTTTCTAATGTATTTACTTCCCTGAAACGCCCTTGCAGGACCTATTTTCCTACAAGGAGTCACAAATGTGGGCCATGCCGAATCTACAGCGAGACGACCGCGTCCCCACGGGAAAGGGCCGGTCCGGGGCCCACGAGTGGGGCCAGCGGGGGCTCCTCAGCGGAGCGGCCTCCGCCCGCGCCCCGAGGGGCCCTCGGCAGCCTCCACCACGGCCCCGCGGAGCGGCGGGGCCCCGCCGGCGACACCCGCACTCCCGCAGCAGCGGGGAGGGACGAGACGGAGGGCTCCGGGGCAACGCGGCCCTGTCAGTCCCGCCCGTGGGCTAAGGCCGCCAGCCCCGAGGGAGGGGAAGCCGCCCCCCGCCACGCCCCCCCGCCAGCAGTACCAAGGCGGCTTTGGCATCGCGGGCAAAGACAAAGCGGCCGACGCGGTCCTTCTCCTCGGGCTGCACCAGCCGCGCCGCCAGCAGCCACTCCTCGCGGCGGGGGCGCCAGGCGGCGCAGGGGAAGGCCCAGCGCACGCTCCCCATGGCCGCCGCGACACGACACGACGCGATGTGCCGCGACACGGCGCGACGTGCCGCGACACGGCGCGACGTGCCGTGACACGGCCGCGCTCCCCAGCGCCGTCCAGCGGCAGCGGGGCCCTCCCCCCTCCGCCTCCGCGCCGCCGTGAGCGGCCGGCACAACCCGTCCGTCGCACCCCGCCCCGCCGGTGGGTGGGAGGGACCCGCTGTGGAGGCACGGCGGCCAATCCGATAGCAGAGTGCCCTGTGAGTGACAGGGCAATGCGCCAGCTATCGACTTATCAGGGGACGGGCCGTGCCCGCAGCTCAGCTACGCCCGTGGTGTCGTCAGCGAGCCCAGAGAGGACGCCGCTCCGGAGGATGGGCGGGCTTTCGTCTGGATTGACGGCCGGAGGAACCATTCCGACTGCAAAAAGGGGCAGAATGACACCGGAAGGAGCCAATCTGCTGGCGTTGCTGCTGCGGAGGGTGGGCCAGACTGGTCTGCGAGCTGCTGGTGTTGGCTGCAGGTGGGTGCGCGCTGTTCGGAGGGAGCTCTACGGGGGGGACTAGCTCTTCGCCGGTTGCGGAGAGGCGGCAGCGGTGGAGACCGCCGCATCCCGTGGCCGGGCCCCGCGGTCGCGCTGTGAGAGGAGGGGAAGCCCTTTGCACCGTCCTGCCCGTCCTGTCAGAATTAGTCCTCCCTTAGAATGAACGGAGGCGCCGCAGTGCGCATGCGCGGGCGGCCTGGGCATGCTCAGTAGCGGCGCTGAGGCCGCTGCCCTCCCTGCGGCGGGCGGGACGAGGGGCGGGGGCGGTGGCTGCGGCCGTGGTTGCGGTCTCTGCGGCCGGCGCTGGCGGGCCGCAGCGTCGGGCGGGGACCGGCGGGGACCAGGGACTGGTGCGGTATTGCGCTGATGAGGTTGGGGGTGGCTGACAACCCCGGCCCTGGCAAGAAGAACGTAAATTCCCTGTAACTTCTGGCTGCCCCCGCTTTATGCGACTCAGGGCCGCGTTTATCCCCGTTGGGGATAGTGTCCGTTGGGAGCTCTTGTGGCACCGTTGTACGTTAACGGCAGATGATTCCCCCCGGTGTCTCTGGCCCCATCGTTGCCATTGGTACATCTATGCTCCTGAAGAACCGTCCCGACCCCTGGCAGAGCTGACACATCCCAGGAGCTGTAGCAGCAGGGGTGGCCTCTCCGCCGTCCCTGGACTTGCTGCTTTGTATTGACTGGAAAAGAGGAGACAATTGTTCACACACCAGATGCAAAAAGTACTGCATCACCCTAGTTTGATTCTGGCTCCTAAAGATTATGTCCAAACAAAAGCCTTTTCTATCCTGTGCTCTTTGTTCTGCTAAAAACTGTAATGGTTGTCAGAACTGGACTCCCATGTGCCCTCAATTACAGGCCATCTGAAAATCATCAAAAGGTAATAATTTTGTTTACGCTTTGGTTTTGAAGTTGGGCCACAGCTAAAAATTTAGGGTCTATTTGAAAATTTATGACCCTTCTTCCTGTTTCTTGCCTTTAGAAATATTTATGCTTTACCTTCTATATTGACCATGTACAAATGATGCAAAAATATTGCAAATTACATTATTTCAGGTATTTATCAAAATCTTTCACTGTTTTTTTTTGTTGTTTAGTGTTCCCAGTTCCCTGTTAATGTGAAAAAGTGCTGTTTCTAACCAGGCCAGAAGAACTGCTGTCTTTCTGCCCAAAATAAGTCTCTGTTATAACTGAGTATAGGTTGGTCCTTGCAAAATATTTTAAACACGGAAGTAACATTTGGGGAAAAAAAGTGTTTAAGCAAGGAATCAGTAGTGTAATTCACTTATTTTTAAATATGATTCCCATTTTTCTTTATGACTTAGTCAGGTAAGGGGTGTCATACATACTCCCTTATATATGTTCCAAAGACAAAGTTAACTGACTGCAGAGGAGGATTTAGCATAGTCAAAAAAAAAAAACAAAACCCCAAACCACAAAAATGCTATTCACCAATATCAAATTGTAGCTGAGGCTTACGTGTCAAGCATTGTATTCTGCACACTTTGAAGAGGAAATTGTGGCCATATCTATATTTAGTTACTGATATGTGATAATACTAATGGAATGTGGATCATACCTAGTTCCAAAAAACCCCTCAGGTTTGATTAATAGGTTTGACTTGTCCATGCTTTCTACTTAGAGAGATATAAACATGTAGCAGTTTTTTCACTAGCAGATTTATTGATTTTTTTTTTTTTAAAATAAGTATCAAGTGCAATCTGAAGGTCAAGATGCGCTGTATAATGTGGAATATAATTATGAATATATTCAATATAAACCTACATTTTCATTGGAAGTAAAACATGCTATGGTAGTAAGTTATGCTAAATTATTCTATTAATTATTATTCTATTATTCTATTCATATTGCATTTATGTTTTGGGGAAAAAACACATATTTTAATGACCTACAGAAATGACAGACTACAGAACCCAGTAAAAGCAGTAATTTCATCTTCTAGAATCTGTAGTTACTATTTTTGCCGGAATAAGAAGTACAGCATGGCATTTTAATTTTTTTTTTTTTTCTGAAAATGAAAATTACAGTTCTTGAACTTTCTTAGCGAAGAAAATAATTTGCAAAGGAACTTGATGAATTTGAGAAATTTAGCTTTAGGATAAAATCCAGTCAGTTTGAATTCTCCTAAGTGATTATTTTCTTTATCTTAATGGATTCATGTGTTTGTGAGAGGATACGCAATTAAAGATCACTGCTTGCAGAGAGGGAATCTTCCACGTTTGGAATGCCTCCAGGAATCAGTGCAACTTCACTGCTTCCTGCTGGTACAATGCAGTTGGTTGTTTTTTTTTTTTTTTTAATGCTGGTTTTTTTCAATCACTTCTAAAAAGCCCAAAGCTTTAAAGTTGCTGTGTCACCTTTCCTTTGTAGAATACTGTCTCAACATGTATTATTAATAAATGCCACTTTTGTGAATTAAATGTCTCAGAATGTCACATGCATCTTTTTTGATTGTCTAAAAAAGATTGAATATTCATTTTCTGTGAAGTTCAGTTATTTATGAAAAAGCTGTGAGTTGCATTGAAATTTCCAGACAGGAACCTGGAATTCTGTTACTGTCTGTTTTCAATCTTAGACAGTCAATGACAGTCAAAACAGCAATACAGTCTAAAAGTACAGAACTTTGTACTTAGTATTTATAATTGAATTACATTTCAGTCCACTCTTGTCTTTTTAGCCAGGAATTAGAAGTGTCACCAAATCCTTTAGATACCTGTTCCATTCATATTTGTCTTGCTGAGTTTTAAATTAGGTCCTGTTAAATTACATGTGTAGTGGGGAGTGGTGTCTTTGAAAATTGTTAACAAATTACTAATTTCTCCCCCTTTGCACAGATAAGGAGTGAAAATAGCAAATTGTCTTGATGGTCATATAGTAGACTTAATAATATAATACTTATTTTTAAAATTAGATTTTAAAATGCTGACCTTGATCTTTTCAAAGCTTACATTAACTGTACAGTTAAATTTTGTATTAAAAAAAATTATAAAACTTCTCTGGAGAAGTGTATACAATTTCTTTATCTTCATTGGTCATAATTCGTTCTTCCTCAATACATAAAGTATGCTGTAAAATGCCGCATTTAAGGTTTCTCTTTTTTCTTCCCTAGTAAGACATCAAGGTGGGAGAAGGCTCAGTGAGAAAAGTAATGTTCTCTTGAAGAACAATTTATTTCTCATACGATACCTGCTAAGAACTATTAAGAATTAATATTCTTTTTTTTAATTGGTCAGAGAGTGCTGTAGCACAGGTACATTGTGCTTTGAGATAAAGCAGATAGATTGCTTTACACTTGTTTGTAAAGTACCGAATAATGGTTGAGTTTAGACTGGTTTTGCCAGCTGCATTGGTAGAGGAGAGAACATTTACACACAGAATGTTGTTTGTACTGTCTGAATGCACACATGCCTCATGTAAGATTGGTGCCTGTTGTGCTGGGAACAGTCTCGGGCTTCAGTCCCATTACAAAGGTTCAGTCATGTTTATGGGCAGGCAGGCATGGCCCTAACATGGTTTTTCTGACAAAGTGCTAATTTACGTATACACAATACTTACATATGCTCAATACCTTCACAAAACAACATTCTCTAGGCTATCACAAAGTCAAATATATATTTGCATATATATTTTTATCTTACTATTATAAAGTGATCAAAACAGTTTGGTGTAAGTCTTCTCCAGTGTCAGTCTGTACCCTGTGTCCTCATCTGGGTGTTCATGCTCCATTCTTATTAGATACGCCCTTGTCCTCCCTTGTTTAATAAATTTTCCTCTGTTATTCACTTACAATTAATTGTACATCTTATATACCATTCTCAACTTCATTAGTATATTTAAACTTCTGTAACCATTTTATCTGTTAGTCGCAGCACCTAAGGCTATTTTGACTTTCAGCAAAAGTGTTTATAAATATATGTACTTTATATGAGTATGTTCTGATTGATGCTCTGGTGAGAACTACAGTAGACCCTGCACATA
The DNA here is from genome assembly GCF_030463565.1 of Pelecanus crispus. NCBI lineage: Eukaryota > Metazoa > Chordata > Aves > Pelecaniformes > Pelecanidae > Pelecanus > Pelecanus crispus. Next base: position 209,788,716 of record NC_134643.1, read on the forward strand.
CTAAAGTTCATCTCTGCTCAAAGTTCACTCTGCAGTTCTGTTTGTTTTGCTGTTTCAAATCTGGTAGAATAGATGTGAACATCATTTCCAGGAGGCATACTGCAGTGGTTATGATTTTAGTATATGACCATTTAGATGTTCTGAAAATGGCTGTCCTGGATGTTTTTGGACTCCCGTATAAGTTTAACAGTATGCTGTGTTTACAGTCTCTTAGTGTAATAGCTAGGATTCAACAAATATCCGGGTTATTAAATTGATATTCAAAAAGGCAGCTGGACTTTGCAAAGGATAAGTATAAACAAATGAATTACACATTTCAACTTCTTCCACTTAGAGAATTAATAAGTACATCTAAGAAGGACTGTTGATGGCACCAACTAAAAGAAAATCTTTATAACTATGTTATGTCTTATAACTGTCTTTGGAATGGGAACATTAGCATTGATGAAGTAAAAAATTCCTCTAGAAATTCAGTGAGTTGTTTTGGCCGCTGTTTGCTTGGTATACAAGTGTTAAGGTCAGTTAAATATTTTCTTGTAGCTTTTTACCAATAGATGACATACTAATAATACCAATGTGTGTATATCTCATATTTTGACTATGGGCTTATCAGACTCCTCAGTGGCTACTCTAGGTCAACGAGCTCATTATGTTCTAGGGCCACGTGTTTGATGTGACTTTCAAGCAGAAAAACAGGGCAAATGTATTAACGTTAAGGTGGTTTGGTTTTAGAGGGTTTTTTTTTTAGAAAACCAAGCTAATAGCTAACCAGGTGTTTGTCAGTATAAGATGTGTAAACGCTCAGTATGCGAGCAGAGTTTTGTCAAGTAGTAGGGTAGCTTTAATTTGGTCACATCAGAGAACATATCTGATCTCACCGCAGGCAATACCCAGTCACGTACGCCAGTACTCTGGGTCTGATGCATCATGTTACAGGAGATGCTGGAAGGCTGGTTGTGTGACAAGTACCAGGTAGGTCAGATGATGGAAGAGGGCTGGAGTATATAGCCTTTGCCTGGCATGATAAGAAGCTGTATGGCACACAGCCATATGTTAAGAAGCAAAAGTAGGAGATCCCAACTATAATGAACCTCTACTGGAATTTGGTTCTTGGTAATCCACATAAAGACAGACTTTGTAACTAGAATCCTGTGGGAGCAAATACAAGGAGGCTCATTGCCCAGCTTTCCTGAACTCCAGACCTACGCAACATATGTCTGCACCCCCTGTGTTTTCTACCCTTTTCTCAGTAACTTGATCAAATATTTATAAATATAACTATCGATTAATTCATATGACTTTGTAGAAGAATGCATGAAATAATTATAAATGCTAGTTGGCCTTGTTTAACACAAGTTTTAGCTGAATTGTATCATGGTTTAACCCCAGCCCACAACTAAGCCCCACACAGCTGCTCGCTCACTCCCCTCACAGTATGATGGGGGAGAGAATCAGAAGAGTAAAAGTGAGAAAACTCGTGGGTTGAGATAAAGACAGTTTAATAGGTAAAGCAAAAGCCATGCACGCAAGCAAAGCAAAACAAGGAATTCATTCACTGCTTCCCATCGACAGGCAGATGTTCAGCCATCTCCGGGAAAGCAGGGCTCCATAACACGTAGCGGTTACTTGGGAAGACAAAACGCCATCACTCTGAACGTCCCCCCCCTTTCTTCTTCCCCCAGGTTTATATGCTGAGCATGATGTCATATGGTATGGAATATCCCTTTGTTCAGTTTGGGCCAGCTGTCCTGGCTGTGTCCCCTCCCAGTTTCTTGTGCACCCTCAGCCTACTCGCTGGTGGGGTGGTGTGAGAAGCAGAAAAGGCCTTGACTGTGTGTAAGCACTGCTCAGCAATAAGGAAGACTTCTCTATGCTATCAACACTGTTTCCAGCACAAATCCAAAACATAGCCCCCTACTAGCTACTATAAAAAAAAATTAACTCCATCCCAGCCAAAACCAGCACAATTGTTAAGATATTTCGGGGGGCTGTAAAACCAACAGATCCAGTAAAGTAGTAAATTATTGCCAAAATCATCAAATAAAGCAGGAATTGGATACAAGGGAGATGAGAATTGAATTTTTTAGTATTTATTTTTTTAATGGAGTGGAGGGGAATATGAATCAGGCTAAGCCATAGCACAGTATTCATTAGTATGTTCCTTAATGATGGACAAAAACATTAGAGGTACACTGCTGAAATTTGCTTTTAGTAAAAAATAAGGAGACACTGCTATTACAGATTAGGATTAGGATGCACTGGATGACCTGCAAATTGGAGTAGTGAGACACTGATGAGATCTTAACTGTAATGCTGTACAACAAATGTGGTATCAATGAAAGAAATATGAGATCAAGCTGGAGTGGATGAAGAGAAAATGGCAAGAAATAATAAGGAAAACATAAATTCAGTCTTACAGAAGGACCTTGGAAAATTTGACAATTGTTCATTCTAATAAAAGTTGAGAGAGGATATCAACACTCTTGATAATTGTGAGTGAATAGATATACAAAGGAAAATTAAGTCAAATGACAATTTTGACAAAAGACCAAATATATGTAAGCATTAATAAATCAATTGTGTAATTAAAAGAAGGTTTGCAGACTTGGCACCGATGTACTGGGATAGTATTTCTGTGGAAATCGTGGTGGTAAAAGAAAACTTTCTGAAACAGATTGCTTTTATGAAAGTTATTATATGATGTCTTTGCCTAAAACAGCAGAGACAGACTTGATGACATTAGATGTTTCGATGTTCATTATACAAAGATGAATATTACTGAAATTGGTAATTTTACCTACAGAAAGCAAGTAGTATGTCAGAGCTTGCTATAGAAATTGTGTGTAAAAGGAGAAACATGTCTGCTATCTATTATCAGTTCCAGAATTTTGTGAGAAGGTTTACATTTCCTTTAGAAGAAGTGTTACTTTACATGATGCCAAATAAACCTTGGAATTAACTTACTTTTTTTTTTTAAGTTTCATTCAAATGTGGGAAACTAACTTTACTGAAACAACTCTGCTTTTGAATATTCAGTCTTTTGAGGAACAGGCTTTTAAGTTCATAAGAAAAGGGTATTCTAGAGAATTCTGACATATAAAAAAGCTTTATGATTTATGGAAGTTGGGGGTTATGAGGCCATACATTATCAGAATAAATGGTGGTCTTGTTCTTCTGTATTTTCCTAGTTCCTCAGGCTTAGAATGGAAAGAGTGAATACATGAGATTGTCTGGCCATGGGAAGGAGAAGATGCCTGCTCCAAGTGTGCCAGTGCTGGCAGCAAGACCAATGGATCTCTTCTATTCCAGGAGACATGGAGGTCTATTTGTGGTTGGAGCTACCTGACTAGATAAAGTATAGATCAGTCTGCTATGAAAGTACCTCCCATGAAGAAGATTGCCCGATGGCTTAGTTTGCTCTGAATGTATCATGTTATTAGATAAGACTTTTCATGAAATTAAAAACCAAACCCAGTATTTTTCTGGTTTCCGAGTTTGGCTTGGAATTTTCTGTCCCTTTCTTTGTCAGTTCAGGTGGGCCATTATCTGTTGCTAATTTTAATTGGAATTGTGGAAGCAGAATCCTGCCATAGAAAAACCTTGGAATGTTTCCTTAAGCTTTAAAATATTTAACTCAAATTTGCAGTAAGGGCAGTTTATGCATCTGTAGTAAAAATAGCACTTTAAATAGGTGTAAATAAAATATACTCATGTTTAAAGTTTCTTTATGTTGTCAAAGTGGAGTAAACTATTTTTAATGTAAAAAATAGTGAAGTCCAACTTACCATACAAACAATGCACTTCAGTATAGGGATTTTCACCAGAAAAACTTGGCTGCGGAAAGGGAGATTGCACTGTCTTAAACTTAAATCGGTTCTGAAGCCAGTTAATTTACACCACTGTAAATGAAGCTCACAGTGTGCAGCATAAGCTGTAAGCAAACATACAACTTCATAGCAAGACTAGAGATACAAGATAAAATCAGTATCAATTGACTAAACACTCAAAGTTGCACTGTCACCAAACTGTCTCTAAATGAGCCCATTTGGTAAACCCTAGGAATCCTGTGATTAGGCCAGGCCTTCGGTGTTTGTTTGTATTCTGTTGTTTTAGCCTGGAATGCCTAATGGGAATCCACTTAGAAAGTAGTCTAGTAGCCTGTATCTCCCTTCCCCTGTAAGCTGTAGAAAGACCATTGGTTTGCTTTGAGTTTGGGGATTTGTGGTATACAGATGAGCCTTTTGGAATCTGAAAATATGTAACAAAGTTTTCCTTTTCCATCTTCATTTTACATCAAATTGTAAAGTCTTTCTCTTAAATGACCATTAAAAATTATAACATGCTCCTTGGTGTGCTTCCTGTGGACTTTATTGAAAAAATTCCTACAGGTGGGTACTATTTGTAGTGTTGTTCTTTGATACGTGTCAGATATTTTACTTTTCAAAGTATGCTACATGTATGTATTTTGCAAAGTAGAAGTATTATTATCAAATTCAGTGTAAAAATCACTTATAACACAAATTTAGAACTGCGCATAGGACTTACAAACCAAATTCAGTGCTGGGAATTTTTTTGTTTGTCTTATGGTACATTGATTTGGGTTTTTTTAAACAGTAAGACTGTAGAATCAATTACTTATTATTCCATTTCTGTTTCAGGAATAGGTTGAAGAAACCATGGCTAATCAACGGGATTACATTAGCAGACCTCTTTGCAATGGAATTTCTGTTCCGGAAAATAAAATCAATTCCTTAGTGGCTGAGGGTCATGGACAACAAATTTTAAAAGTACTACAAAAGTTCAGAGAACAAAATACATTTTTTGACTTTAAAATTCTTGTGAAAGATGAAATAATTCCTTGTCATCGTTGTGTACTGGCAGCGTGCAGTGATTTTTTCAGGTAAACCTAATTTTGGCATGAATTTGCAGGAAATGGATTGTAAGTTCTCTGGGAGGGAGGGAAGGAATATAATTACAGAAAAAAACCAAAGTCATCGCAACTTACATATGTCTGCAGAGTTTTGAGCAAAGTGTTCAAACATGGTATTAAAGATAGCAAAAAAAACCCCCGAAACAAAACTACAGTGTTAGATGCCTAACCATACCCCAAATACATCTGTTTGTATTTCCAAAGTGACATGAGGACTCTATGAATTTGAGATTTGGACAGCAGTCTATACTCTGAAATAGAAATGTCAAACCAGAAGTGCATGGTTTTGCTGCTAGGTAGAATGGACACCAAGTTGTGTATGTTAGACTTACCTGTCGCCTGTATCTGTACTTGAAGGTCTGCAAGGGTATTGTTTGACTTTGTGTGGGACAGTCTATGTACTTGGACACATTTATATTGTGAAACATAGAAGGTTGATTACAAATACATCTTGCATTGAGCAGTTATGGATAAAGTGTACATGGTTTTGGAAGGGGGCTGGATTTTGTTTCTCTGGATGGTCAGTTATAGTGTTGTCTTCAGCAGTATTTAAACAGGTATCTTCTATTTTTTCTAAACTATAGTTTTCAGCCTTTCAGCATGAAACAGATCTGTGATCTTCCTTCTGGTGCTTAAAGTTATGCATTCTTAAGGGACAGACAGATCATTCACATACGGGATATTAGTTTATGAAGAACCTTGCTAACTTTTTTATTAGTAAGGCTCAAGCTTGCAATTCCAAACTGAAAGTCTGTTTCCAAATACACTCTTCACTAAAACACAAAGCTAAGATGCTCTAACAATGAACAAATGGGCTCCTGGAAATGAGTTAATGAGCTTGATTCAGTTGCCCATACATAGGTGACAAGTGTTATTTTCAAACGGCCTGGAGCATCCCATGGTCTGTGGGAGTCTGCTATCTATGACAGAGGACATAGGCTAGCTATGTTCTTAGGACTACTGAAAAAAGAAGAAATGCAGGTGAAATAAGCTATTTCTCCACTGTAGCAGCTGATGTGTTTTTTCTCTGACACACAGAAGTACTTGCATTTCAAGTGTTTACTGCTTAACAGCACAGAGATGCTCTGGTAGAAAGGAATGTTAGGATGAAATAGCTTCCAGTGGTAATTTTTATAACTGAAGTTAAGCACATGGTAACGTGCATTTTTCACTACCTACAGGCTCTTCTGGTTAAAATTTGCCAGGAGAGACCTCTCCCTGCATGTACAGTTGATAACAGCAGCCATCAAATTCATAAATTGTCCTGGAATGCAAGGCCAACTTACTACCTTCAGGGAATAAAAAGTACCTAGGTCCATGTCGTGGTTTAACCCCAGCCAGCAACTAAGCACCATGCAGCCGCTCACTCACTCCCCGTACGCTGATGGGATGGGGGAGAGAATTGGAAGAGTAAAACTCCTGGGTTGAGATGAGACAGTTTAATAATTGAAATAAAATAAAATAATAGTAGTAGTAGTAATAATAATAACAATATTATAATAATAGTAATAATAATATACAAAGCAAGTGATGCACAGTGCGATTGCTCACCGCCTGCCGACCAATACCCAGACAGTTCCTGAGCAGCGATCGCTGCTCCCCGGCCAACCCCCCCCCAGTTTATATACTGAGCATGACGCCATATGGTATGGAATAGCCTTTTGGTCAGCTTGGATCAACTGTTCTGGCTGTGCCCCCTCCCAGTTTCTTGTGCACCTGGCAGAGCATGGGAAGCTGAGAAGTCCTTGACTAGCATAAGCAGTACTTAGCAACAACTAAAACAACAGTGTGTTATCAATGTTATTCTCATCCTAAATCCAAAACACAGCACTATGCCAGCTACTAGGAAGCAAATTGAGTCCATCCCAGCCGAAACCAGGACAGTCCACTAGATAAATTTTAAAACGAAACACCTTTAGTCTTTCTTGGCCTTTGGACTTCTGTTAGTTTTGGTTTCATTGTGTAAACCCAAGATTCAGCGATTTTTTGCTCCCTACTTGTTAGCTTTCAGAATCAATACCTTTGCCTAGATTGCTCTCCTGCTAGTATTGCTCAGTTGCTATTTTACTCTGTAATTTAGAGATTTGTATCATAGCTCTTGGGTTAATGAGGAAAGGATTCTAAGGATTGTCATTTAGTATGCAAAAAGGTCTTTGGGACGTAAGTGTCTTATTGTAATTTTATGTTCTTGTTCAGGAGGTCAGAAAAGTTCCTGCTTTACCTGATGTTCACTTCCCAAACAGTATGCTACACACCATGATTTTCTTTTTCTCTTTGGCGTCATAATAGTATGGGATTTTAAAAATCACATACTATACAGATACTAATTGTATAACTGAACTATGACATAATACTCTCTTTTTAAATAGAGACTATCTATGATGTATTAATAATCAGATTATATACTTAGTATTTGATGATTTATCTAAATCTTTCTCCCCTATCATCTTTTATCAAATTCAGAAGCTGTTGCTGTGACAGCCTGATGCTTAGGCTCTGGGAGGGTAGGGCAAGTGATGTTGCAGCACTATTCTGTTGCCAGAAGTTACCAGATTGAAAAACTTTAATTATTTTATCTTGCCATGTTAGATTGTGTGAAATAGTTAAATGTTATTACATATCTAGTAATAAAGTAGTCAAAGTTGTAATAAAATTTGCACAAATCTACTGATGAATAGTTTGTTCCATGATTTCAACCATCATCTTTGTATTCAGTCACAATCTACTTTCTGCACAAATTTAATTGTGCCACGCAATCCAGTGTCAAAACCTCATTTTTTTCCCGACATCTGCCTGTACCCATACATCTACCTGCCCACTCTAAAGCAAGAATTAAGTTTCCTCATGTTTTTTCTCCTCTTTCACCCCTCACCTACTTTTATTACTGAGGAATGCACCCGTCATCCATCCTGCCATTTGCTCAGCCTGCAATTTGGAAGGCCTTTTTTCACTTAATTTTCTGAATTCATCCACAGTGCATGACCTGAATCATGGGGCTTTTTTACTGTATGTTTTGTAAATCAGCCTTTCTTTCTCAAGCTGTTGAAACTGGTGCTGCCCTGAACAATTTCACATTTTCTCTCACGTTGACAGCTGCAGACTTCATTGCTCTCCATGAAAATCCACACAAAACACAGGTGCTGCTATCATTTTTATGACCCATCACTTTGAATATGTTATCACCACTCCTTTTTTCTTCAACCATAGCAAGCAAATGCATCGTTCTTACTTATGAGAACGTCCACATTTTAGACCTATACAGCCTGCCCACCTTATTATCCATCCCTGATTGTCTCCTTCCTCTCACATCAGTGTTCTCTGCTGTTTGCTAGATCTTTAATTTGTGTTTATATCTTCTATATTTTATTCACAGAGCCATGTTTGAAGTTAATATGAAAGAACGAGATGATGGCAATGTTACTATTAGTAATCTATCACCCAAGGCAGTGAAAGCTTTTCTTGATTACGCTTACACAGGAAAAACAGAGATAACAAATGATAATGTGGAAATGCTCTTCCAACTGTCGTCATTTCTTCAAGTTTCACTCCTTTCCAAAGCTTGCAGTGACTTTCTAATAAAAAGTATTGATCTTGTGAATTGCTTACAGTTGCTTTCTCTATCAGAAAGTTATGGTTCCATCCGCTTATTTGATCATGCGCTAGATTTTGTACAGCACCACTTTTCCGTGCTGCTCAGATCAAGTGATTTTTTGGAGATGAATTTTGAGATATTACAAAAATGTCTCGAGGCTGACGAACTAAATGTCCCTGAGGAAGAATCAGTGTTGAAAGCTGTCCTTCAGTGGACCAAACACAACTTAGAAACACGACAGAAACATCTGCCTAATTTGATTAAAAAAGTGAGACTACACCAGTTACCTGAAAAGACTTTGCAGGACTTTCTACATTCTGAAGAACACTTACTTAAGAGTGCTAATTGCTCAGTAATAATCAATGATGCAGTTAAAAGTGTGCAAAACTTTAGTGGACTGTTTCCAGATGCACGTCCTTCAACGACAGAAAAATATATATTTGTTCATAAAACTGATGAAGATGGAGAAAACAGACATACATTCTGCTACAACATCAAAACAGATAAATGGAAGGAACTACCACATACACACATGATTGATCTTCCAGGGTCAAGTTTATCTAGCTATGGAGAAAAAATATTTATAACTGGAGGATGCAAGGGGAATTGCTATAGGACTGTCAGGCTTCATATTGCTGAACCATTTCATGATGCCACTGACCAAACCTGGTGCTACTGTCCAGTCAGCAATGAATTCTCCATAGTGTCAGCTATGAAAAAGCCAAGGACAATGCACACCTCTGTTGTAACCTTAAACCAGCTGTTCGTAATAGGTGGAAAGACCAGAGGAGCTCAAGAAACCCGAAGTCTTTTGGATGTAGAATCCTATAATCCTCTTTCCAAAGACTGGAAATCTGTAAGCCAATTACCAAGAGGTATCTACTATCCAGAAGCAAGTGCATGTCAGAATATAATTTATGTCCTTGGCTCAGAAGTAGAGATTACTGATGCCTTTAATCCATCTCTTGACTGTTTCTTTAAGTATAATGCTATGACTGATCAGTGGTCTGAGCTTGTAGCAGAATTTGGGCAATTTTTCCATGCAACTCTAATCAAAGCTGTTCCAGTGAACTGTACATTGTACATATGTGATCTCTCCACCTACAAGGTCTACAGCTTTTGCCCGGAAACCTGTGTTTGGAAAGGGGAAGGATCTTTTGAATGCGCTGGCTTTAATGCAGGGGCAGTTGGAACAGAAGACAAAATTTATATATTAGGTGGTGATTATGCTCCAGAAGAAATCACAGATGAAGTTCAAGTCTACCATAGTAGTAGGTCTGAGTGGGAAGAAGTTTCACCAATGCCAAGAGCCTTAACTGAGTTTTACTGTCAGGTTATTCAGTTTAATAAATATAGGGACCCCTGGTCATCTGTACTGACAATTTGCTCTGGAGAATTTTGAAACTCCTGAGTCAAAAGAATCTATTTAAATGCACAACTTTTAGAACAGATTTTTAGGTATTAATTTACAGATGGAAAAATACGTACTGTTTTGTTTAAATCTTCAGTTTAAATTGTATGCTATAGAATTGCTTTGGAAGAGTCCATTAAATTGTCATTCATGGTAGTCATTATATAGAAAGTATTACTTAATTTTATATGCAAGTCTTCTCTGTAATTATTTGCAAAATGATATTACTTTTCAAAAAAGCATAGTCATGAGGAATTAATTGTGTAACATGAGCCATTATTTCTGTAATATTCACAGTTGTCCCAGTAGACAAATTGCTGAGTGAGAAAACTGACTGATACTGTTTTCCCTATCTAACTGAAGTTTAAAAGAAATCTACATTAGTGGGTTTTTATTTAGGTTTTTTTATATTCATAAACTTGTAAAAGGCATTCATTGTCAGCTTGATCTTATTAGAATGACCTTAGCAAGGGCAAGAGCCAAAGTGACCTTCACAGCATTAAAACCAGGTATCTAACTTGAAGAGACTGGTAATTCCTGTCATCTTACTTCAGCTCTTCAGCTTTACCAGTTTTTCTCCATCCTTGTGCCTTAGTAGTAGCTGTACTTTCGGTTTTCACCCCATTAACTGTGGCAAGATAAACTTTGTTAACATATTGCAGGGTGGGCAAGATTTCTACAGCATGGATGATTCCTGTGGCATCTTTGCTTCAGTCATGCTATTAACTAAAGAAAAAACACTTCAGGATGTTTTCTAACAGAAGTCTTCCATCTCTGAAGTCTCCAGTGCTACCTACTAAGCAGCCACTAGGCTGCTTGCAGCAGCAAGTTGTAAAATAAATTTTAGTTGTTGCTTTGGTTAACTATGGGAAAAGTTTGTATCTTGTCATACATCAAATACAAAGTTACAAAAATAAATCCCCATATTTAAAGTCAAAGTAAATAGCATTTCTGAGGTGAAAAAATAATTTTTTTAACTTCTATAGTGATTTGAATTAATTAAAACACTTTATCTTGTACTTCATGATAATTTTAAGTGCTAAAATATTACATCATAAACACTACACAATATATTGCTTGATAAACTTTCAGTAGTCATCTATTATAATGTTAAAATTGTAATGGACTTCTAATATTAGTCTAGGCATACATTGTGAAGTAAATTTGATCTCATGCATACGAAGTGGGACCTGTGTCTGAGAGAAGGACAGTGAAATTAGCTAGGTTTCACAAATTAATTTGTAATCTTCCACAGCCTGAGAATTTTCTTCCTTACCAGCTATTTGCACAAGATATTGGGAGCCCTTATGTTCTGTATAAGTATCATTTAAGCAGCAAGGTTGTCTTATGCCAGACAGAATGGTTCTGAACATCTAAACACATCTTCTCCAAGCAGTTTAAAAATGAACAAAATTTAGTGAGATGTCTAAAACATCTTTCACATGGCTTGAGACAACTGCGGTAAGTTCATTATTACATCACTACTGCATGTACTTCTTGCAAAACTCAAGCTCAATATTAATGCTTGAAGCTTAATATTGCCTAGCAACATACTTCTGTTTTAAACAGTAAACAATGGAAAGTTCCAGTTCTGTGATTGGAACTCTATAATTTCTTATCAGATACCTTTATAAATTTAGATAACATGCATCATAAATATTTTCATAAAGATGTAAATGAAAATTATGCATATTTGGAGAACATATTAATAGAGTGGAACCCTCCCACTTAATAATTTATTTGTGTTAAGATGCGTGTCAGTTCTGTAGAGTAAATAGCTTACCGTTACAGTATTTCAGGCAACTTCCACATTTATTTTGCTCTTTTCATAGTGAGTCTCCAAATCATATAACTACACTTAGCTATGTAACCTTTATAATCACCATACTGAAATGCAGGCCTTTTTATATTGGAACACAACTACTTTTTGTTAGTGCAAAGCAAATGTATTGAATAGTTTAGGAGACATGGAGAATACGACTCCTGCTTACTGAAACAGTGGGAGAAAAATAAACAAACATATAGGAGAACACTAGTTTTAGCATTAATAAGGCTACTCACAGTAGCATAGAGACTTCATTAATCATTAATTATTGCAACTTGTCACTTCATCAGAAATACAATGCCCAATTCTCCTCTGCTTGTGTTTTTGTGTTGGTTTTATACCTGAGTAATATGAGTATGCAATTTATGCAATGAGAAAAGTAACATATTATGCCCACAGTACATGGGTATAAATAGCTATGCAAATTGCAAGAGACTAGAGAATTGCGAGGGTTTTTGAATTGCCACTGTCATGACCAAATTGCTGGGTCACATAAACAGCAAGTGAGTCAGTAATTCAGGTGATGCTCTTTCCTCTAAGATTTTCCTTACAGCAAGTTTTTTTTTGGCAGTCTTCCATCCAGCTAGTTGCTATATGTATAAGCCTCTGGCATATGACATTAGATAGAGCAATGACGTATGTGGTAAATTACTCAGTATATATAGTGAAAACTGAAGCTTAATATGGAAAATAGAGATGCTTCTTTAATATTGTATGCTACATTTGCACAGGAACTAATGTCAGTTCCCAGTCTGACAATTCATTCATGGATTTCAGATGGAGTTGAGCTCTCTTACTCAGTGATCAGGAAATAACGTAGTAGTGTCACTTACTTTATATCATTGCTTACAGAAAAGTTACCATGAAATAATATGAATTTTCTTCAGTTATGTAGGTAAGCCTGTATTACAACTCTCAGAGGAAAAAAAGGTCATTTGCCACAATTCCACATACAGAGAGTTAAATCTGATAACAGAATTGAGCGCAGAAGCAGCTGTGTTAGAAAGGCATGGCTAAAAACAAGGCTTTATGATAGAATTAAGGGCCTATGTTCCAAATCCTGTAATGAATCGCTAATGATGTAAGAAATCTCAGTGAAGTCAACTACAGTACTCAGAATATGGATTACTTGCATGAGTAACTGCTGTAGGTCTGGATCAAATAGATTTTTCAGTCTACTTTACGCAGCTGTTACGCAATTTAATACAAGTCACAAAATTAGTGCAAAGCAAGTTTTTCTACATCTTTTCTGAATTTTCAAAGCTCACAGTACTTTATTAAAAAGTACCTTCCTCTAAAAATAGTCAATGACTAGATTAATGATTACCTATGTTCTCACCAAAATATAGTAAGATGTTTAAAACATACAAATTGCATGTAAAGTTATAATCTACTATTTGCACTTAAACGATGTAACCAAAACATTTCTAATAGTATTCTATTATATGTCACAGAACACATTATAAGCATGACCAGTATAATATACATGAAGATAATATATATTGTATGTGGGATTTTAATATCCAGTAATGATTATATTGGATAATCTTAATTTTTAAAGAATGCTATCAAAACATTATGGCACTTTGGTAATGTTATCATACTGGTTTAGTTGTTATAATAAATATCAATTATTCAGGTGTTTATATTGATTATGTTTGCACAGACCTGATTATTATTTATGTACTAATGAATTTATTTTCTATATTCTAAATACATTTGTAGCAAGTCAGTTTACTGCTGTTAAAAATTCATTCACAAAATGGAGTAGATTTACTAGGTCAGATTTATTTCTGGTATTACTCCATGAAGAAAGCTATATACCTCCTCTGATTAGTAGTAGGTAGTAGGTAAGGTATAGGCTATAGAATGTGCTGTCTGCAGTTCGTAATGTGGAGTCTAATTTTAGATGTTTCTGTTTGTAGGTGACCAACAGGAGGCAGCATAAGATCTATTTTAATTAAAAGAGACTGAAACCAGGGATATATTTGACAATATTTATGGCTGAACATTATGCTCAATTTCCTTTTTTTCCCTTCTAACATCCAATAAAGCATAGAGATCAGTAACATTTTGCTGCTGCCTGGACTCTGCTGATATGTGGAAAGTATGATATTACATGTTTGCCGAAATGTTCATTCTCCTGTGAAATAAAAGCACCGAGCAACTGAATCCTTCTCAGGTCTGTTTTTTTCTTTCACTGAGTTTCAAAATACAGAGAATCTATGATGTTTCTAATGAGGTTAACTATTTTTTTTTTCCTTCCTTTTTTCAACTGGAGAACATTTTGAATGTTAGATTATAACCAAGAATGCAGTTAGCATGCATGGAAACTGCACTGAGAGGGTTTTTTTTAATTATCCTTGGACCTCGTATTTGTATATCAATTAGCTGCTCCCAGACTACATTTGATCTAGTCTGCTGAAAAGTTGTAAGTTTACCATTGTAAAGTACTCATTTAAATTGGTATCTTTTATTATTGGATCCATCTAGCTCAGATTGATATATAGGGGATTTTTAAGTTTAAGTATTGCAAATGATTACGGTTTGGTTTTTTTTTTACTCAAGTGGGCTTCCATACTACTTAGAAGTGGCTTTAAATAAAAGGAGATAAAAGCTACTTAGTCTAAAATGCGTGTGCAAAGGGTGCAAAAATGGCATTAATACAAAGTGAGGGAGCCCTGTGCTGTCTTGTATTCTTCCAGAATTTAAAATCCTGTGACTTTCAAACCTCTGTATAGATAAAATAGAGTTACAGCAATAAAAACTAACCTTCCAACGCTCCAAGGCCTTTGCCCCACAGCTAGCAGAAGCTATTTGGAGACACGTAGAAAGCATTCCAACAGTGTTCACAATGTTAAAAGCTTATATTGAACAATGAAGGGATTCACAGACCAAATGTGAGAACTGTGGTTGTGTAACCCTGTGCACAATCAGAAGAAAATTGTGTATGTATGTGCTACAGATCCAGGGAGTTCACCATGGACTTGCACGGTTTATATCTGAAGTAGACCCTGTGGTGGGGCTTTTCTCACTGTGATCAAAAGCAAGGAAGCTGAGCCTGGATTTAATGACTAAATTACACATAACTATTAGACGTAAATAACACATAATTCAAGATAGTTCACATGAACGAAGGAGGTCCAAGGATTTTTGTTGGAGGAAGCCGGTATATACCAACATTTTTCACCTGTGATCAATAGCCTCTGTAATAGTGGAATAACAACAGGGGGAGAAAGTGGAGCTATTTAGAATTATGTGTGCAGCTACCCTAGGAAATCATGTGCTTCCTAGTTCAAATTATTCTAATGGACACTAATCATATTTAGTGTTTTTGAGCTTCACAACAAAAGAAGGATACTCAATGAGGTATAATTAGCACTAATTATTTTTGCAGACTGGCAGAGGTTCAGACTGTTAATCACTTTTACTATCATTTTTCCACCTACTTGCACCCCAGTCTAGTTTGAACTAGCTTGCAAGACCTTTAGGGCACACTTGCATGTTATTTCTGAGCACTGTTAAAATACTTGCGATAATGCAAACTGAAACCTAGTTCATACATAGGCCTTAGTAAGAAATATCCCTGTGTAATACATTGCAAACAACGTGGCATGGTCTTGCTACCCTACTCCTTACTATTTCCCTTTTTTAATTTTTACGTTATTCAGTACACGATGGGCAAGTATAGCAGCTAAACTACCACTATCTGTAAGTAAGCTGGTAAATTCATAGCCTTTCCACGTTAAGTTTCTGTAAGTATTTTCAGTAAGTTCACTGCCAGAATTGTTAACTGAAACTGGAAAATACCATTTTAAAGGAGATTTGTAGTTTCATCATCACAATTACAATCACTAGAAGCTGTATTAATCAAACAACCTATCCATCCAGTGAAAATGCTTACATCCAAATACTGAATACAGCCCAGAACTTGGATTTGAAAGCACTGAGCAAGTAATTGTTAACAAATATGCAAAATAATACATGCATGCATCAAGTTAGGCTGAACAAGAGGGAGCAAACTGCAGAAAAAAAAAAAAAGTATTTTGGATTATCTACCTGCAAGCATTGCCTTAAGCCTGCACAAAGGTTATGTTACCAAGGCAACAGGATGTGATGCAAAGAGCAGGTGCCAGCCACTTCATGTGTGGCTCAGGAGACAAAAAGGAAGAGCCCAAGAACAGGCAGCTCCGGAAAGTCTTTTGCATATATATTCACTTACGCTAATGACATGGTGACTTACATAAGCAACACTTTCCAAAAGATTTTTTTTTTTTATTACAGTATTTCCACAAATGTTATTTCACCATTTTAACCGCAAAACCCACAATAATACACTCAAACCCCACAGTTTAGGGAGAAATGCAAATGGTTATGCGTTAGCTCTGCCATCACAAGCCTACTGGCTGCGGTTTGCTCCTACACGGCCGTGGAAACGCCCACGGGGCAAACCCGCACCCCCAGACCGGGCCTGCGGTCACACGGCGCACCGGGAGGAGGAGGAGCACCGGCAGGCCGACCTTCCCCCTCCCTTACGGGCCGCCGCAGCGCGGCCCCAGCCCTCTCCCCCCACTCCCAGGCACCCTGCCCTGCCACACCGCCCCCTCAGACAAAGCAGGCAGGACGGCGGCGCCGGGCCGGGCCAGGCCGGGCCCGCCCTGTCTGGCTCCTCCATGACCCGGCGAGATCCCCGCCGCCGGAAGCTCATTGAGGGGAAAGGCGGGCCTTGACAGCCACTAGCCAATCACCGACAGGCACCGGGAAGACAAGCAGCGCCTGTAGCCAATGCTGTCGGGAGGCTGCGTACGGCGGCCGTCCTGCTGGGAGAGGAGTTGCCGCGCTCCGAGCGTATGTGGGGAATTCCGGCCCGCTTGGCGCGTCAGGGCGGTGAGGGGGCGGGGCGGGGGAGAAGTGGCGGCCGTGGACCGCCAATAGGTGTGCGGGAAGGACTGACAGGCGTGCAACTCGCCCAATGGGAGGGTGGTGGCTGTTAAAGGGCCGGCGACCCTGAGGGGAGAGTTGGGCGCAGGTGAGTAGTTCGCGCGGCTCCCCGGGGACCCGGGCGCGGCGTGGAGCGGGCCCAAGGCAGCCGCTCTCCCGTGGGGCTGCTGCCGCCGCGGGGTGCAGGCGGCCCCGCCCCGCAGTGGGGGGAGAGCGGTGGGGCTTCGCCGCCCTCGGCCCCTGAGGCCGGTGAGGCGGTTGCCCGCCGTCCTCCTCGGCGGCCCCGCGGGGAGGCCCTGCTCCTCTTCCTGCTCCTGGGAGAGGCGCAGGGCCCCGCCGGCCACTTGCCGGGGGGGCCCTGGCCCGCGGCGCGGGTGGAGGCCGCGGCCCAGCCGCTCCCGGGGCTCAGCGCGGCGGGGGCCGCTTGGCCGTGCCCTCGCCCGCCTTTGTTGCCTGCCTTGGCCTCCCCGCAGGGCTTCGCGCGCCGCCTGGCGGGCCGGGCCGGGCCGCGGCGGGGGCGCTGGCGCTGGCTGGCTGGGCCGCCTCGGGCCGGGGGCTCGGCCGGCCTGCGTCCCTCCCTCCAAAACGCGCGCCCTGCGCCGAGGGGAGCTTTTCTCCCGTTCGCGGCCCATTGGCGCTTCACGGGATGGGGAACTTTTGACTGATGGGTCTGTGGGCTCAACAGCCTGTATCCGCAGCTGCTTTCCATCCTCGGTACCTCCTCTCTGCCTCGCTAAATTATCCTTTCGGGTTGTGTTGGTTCCCTTTAGTGCTTGCCTTTTCAGGTGCTCAAAGCGCAAGCTCCTTGCAGGGAGGGCTGCCCATTTGGTGACCTTTGTTCAGCAGCACCCAGTTCCTCCTGTATTAAAGCCTCTCTTAGTGCACAAGCATAAGTTGTTCCAAGCCAATGTAGGCACCCATTATGAATGACATACGAAGTTTCCCAGAAAGCCCTAGGCTTTAGGGTCATGCAGAGATCCTCAGACTCTGAATTTTATTTAAAAAAACCTAAACAGGTAGCAGGTCTTCCTGATATAAAGTTTGTTTTCTTCAGTCGTAAGCTCTGAAAGCTTAAAAAAAGGGGCAAGCCATCAAGGCATCATACTTAAAAGTCGTGATTTTTCTAGAGAATAATTAAAGTTTGATGCTAGCACCAATCCTTCAATTCTGGCGAATGTGTGGATTTTTTTGTTTCTTTGCTTGCTTGCTTGTTTTGAGGGTTGGTTTTTTTTGTTGTTTTTTTGTCGGTCCAGCAAGTGTTCATGCAATAAGGTGTGAGCAAAGGAGACACACAGACACAGAGGCAGAATGTGGATGCCTCTGTTACTAAGTACATCAAAGTTATTCAATGTATATGTGTTCTGTGTGCTTATGGAGTGTTCAGTTTAGTTTTGCAATACTTGTTTTAACCGTGACGAATAGTTTGTGCTTCTTTAGTCCAGTGACAAGGACCTTCTTGACCACAGGCTGCTTCTGGCCTGACAGGGCTACCTCAAACTCATAGCTCCATGTTGCCATCTTTCCTGGAAGACCATTGAAATCTTTCTGTTATCATATGATCAGATTTTTTTTTTTTTTTTATAGCCAGCACTTTGCATTTCTTCCCAAATTGTAAAACTACGCATTTTGCATTAGCAGGTAGCACCATGCCATATGATGGATGCATGGCTGATCACGTAATGGGCTGTTTGCATCCTCTGTTATTTCCCAGGGCTTTCTGTCGCTTGACCAGACTGCAGCTATTCCTTGTCAAGCGACTGATGTCTTTGGTCATGTACCAGAAGTACTTTTGGTCGTATAGTTGAGAAGCAATTTTTTTTCTTGCAGATGTCTTCTCTTACTTACATAGGGGTGTAGGTGGCTTGATCTGACCAAAAGATTTTTTTTCGCCTCTGCTCTTATCTCCACATACTTTTTCTGAGTGAACTACCTATCTTCCCAGTTGGTGCATTCAGCAAATATTATTTGCTGTGGAATCCTTTGCTAAAGACACTAAAATGTAGAGCAGTTACGGTTCTGATTTTGGAAAAACTGTAATGTCTATCTACAGTTTTCTCCCAAATGTATGCATTTTATGCTTTACACTTTATATCAAAGCAAAATTTAAACATGGTCTATGTCATGCTTTTGTAAATCATGCTTTTCAAAATGGTGGTAGGTTTGGGGTTTTTTTTTCCTTGTAATTATCTAGAATGTGTACAAATCCTAGCTTATTACCATTCCTGTCCCTTATATACTTTGAGCATGTAACAGTTCACTTTTCTGCATTAAAAAGTAATATCCTGAAGACCATCTAGCAATGTCAGAATATCCCAAATGTCAGCTTTAGTTAGATAATAATGCTTTTTTGTTAATATATCAGAAAGGTAAGCAGTCCCACAGTGGAGTTGATCTAACTCTGGAAGTCAATATACTGTTAAGACAATTCATTGACATCCATTTATATTAATAAGAAGGGAGCTGTCTTTAATGAGGCAGTGTGCTTTCAAAAAGGAAAGAGTTAGAAGAGGTAAGGTGTCCTTACCAATTGGAAGTTAATAGTTACGAGTTTTAAAATTGGTAGGCTTTGCTGCTGTTTTACTGGGAAATTCAGGGGCTTGTGTCAGATGTGTTCTAGCAAAAAAAAAAAAAAGTCTAAAAGAAAACTTTACATAATGAAGGAATTGGATACCAGTAGCTTCCAAGTTAGTGTTATAATTCTTAAAGGTTATGTGCTTGGTTTATGGCATAAAATCCAAAACCAAGGTTAAGCACTTCACAAGGAGTTAGCTGGGGAGATCAGAGAAGTGATGCACAACACCTGCGCAAGGAGCAGTGAGACTACCTACAGGCTAAGGTGACATTTGTGTGTGTTAACTCTCAGCCTTCTTTGGAGCTAAGATGAAAGCTTGGCTGTCTGTCTTCCACATTCATGTAGGATTATATTTAGAAAATGATGAAAACTGAAAACCCAATTTTTTTTTTTGTTTTCCTGTGATTGTGCCCACTTTATGCTGCTGTGGTAGCACTGAGGAATTTAGGGAGGGCCAGGGTAAATGGAGATGCCATATGAGTCTCTAAAGTCCTGTGGTTCCCTGTTACTGGGGAGTGACCAGAATCTTATTCATCTCAGCTGGGGCTAAGTAAAGGACTTAGCCAGTGTGTATCTTGAGACAAAAATGGCTGTGATACAGTAAAAGTCTGATATTTAGGTACTGTAAGAGACAATTAAGTATCTACTAGTACTTTCAAGAGTTTTACATACCCAATCGGCAAGCACTTTGGAAAGTAACCCATTTTTACATAGTTAGCAAGGTACTTGAATGTTCACTTAAGTACATCTTTAAAATCAAATGTGAAATCCTGCTGATTTCAATAAAAGTAAATGTGACCTTATAAACAGAGGTTCAGTGTCTTGGTAGTGAAAAGTCAGAAATCCTACAATTCTTGTGAAATTTATGTTGTATATAAGAACTCTATGTAATTCTTTTTACCTTTTGGAAGACCAACTCAAAATGGATGCCTCACACACTCCCCGTCCTGAAAACAGGTAAGTGCAAATGTGTGTGTTTCTAAAGCCAGCGTGAGGATATGAATACTTGGTCATTCCCCAGTAACCAGGAATCACAGCTTAATCTATATAGTCATCAGTCCAGAATAATTGCCTTATTAACAGTGAAGCTTCTAAAAGTATTATTCATTTGTTCTGTGTGCAGCTGACTTTTCTGAAGAATTTACCTGCTTGATTACTTTTTAAAAGTTTAAAAAAAAAACAACCAAACACACAAGATAAACTTAGAATTTTTTACATAGGTCAAGAAATCCAGTTGCCATAATAATGGAAAAGCACTAACACTGTAATTTGCGTTTGAAAAGCACAGCAAGTAGCAAATAAATTGATTTACTGCCAGACAAGTAAATATGATGCTGCTTCCTTGAAAGCCCAAGTATCTTTTTGTGGTAAACTTATAATAACGAAGGTTAAGGGAGATGCTTAAAGATCAGATAAAAGGTCTCAGAAAAATTTTATGTAATTCTAGCAGATGCAGTGCTGTGTTGTGGTATAAATCTGACTTTTTAAACTGAAGCATTCTTTTTTTTTTAGTACTGGTCATGTCAAGTTAAGGGTCTACATTAAAACAGTAGGTTATATTTTTTAAAATAATTCCCTTTTCTCAAAATGAATTAGTATTTTATTTTCAGAAGGGGAGGAAGTTTCACCCATCTTAAACAGAAACATGCAGCTTCCAACTTGAGTCTGAGGAGTTTGAAGTGCTGGGTAACTGCATGGGAGCACTGTAGAGTGGTCCATGCTGACACACACTCATGCTTTAAGCATTTTATTTCTTTTTAGGACTCAGTTTTGCATATTTGTTAGCTAGTAATTTACTATTGGAAGTAAATGGATTCATGGTGAGGGCAATATTTTAACAAGGAAAAGTAGTAAACCGGTTTCCTAAATGCAACATTTTAAAAAAATACTTGATGCCAGCATGTTTACGTGTTGGGTATGAAAGAATGTGCTTGATATGGAAAACTTTGCAAGAGAACCACTTATTTACAGTCAGTAGCGCATAGGAAAGAACGATGTCTAAACTATTATGTGCATTATCCCCCAAATGGAGAGTTTTTATGTAATGTGCTGATGTGTATGTTTTGACAAGTTTAGGAGAATAACAGGAGAAAAAAATATGTAGTAATTTAAGAATCCTGTATAGCCGGGAGGAGTTATTTAAGGATTAAGTCCATTAGTCAGTAGCAATCAAATATATAATCTGCGAGCCATTTGCTTCAGGTGGACAAAAAGTCTATACTAGATTAATAGTGAACAAACATAACACCTTGAAACTGTAAGTACTGTATAGTGAATCGTTGGCCTACTTGGTTTAAAGCCTTTTAAAGCTACCTAAAGCGGCAGGGAACGTGGTACAAAAGAAAGTTCAAAAAAAATCCTGAGTTGGACCATTACCAAGCAGCCTGACCAAGAACCTTTTTTTATTCTCAGTCTCTGCTTTAAATTTTTTGGGGGGCTTAATATGTTGTATGACATATTTATCACTGCGTTAATTGCCCTCTTTTTCTCCCACCTAAACTTCCCACTTTCTGTCCAGAGTTGCGCACAATCTGTCAGGTGTATTACAGGGCTTAGCTGTCCTTTCAGTGTCAGGCACAGGACCAGCTATCGCTGAGGGTAGAGGACTGGATATGCTTTCAACCTGTCATTGCATCTGACGTGAGGTGTTTTGCAGTGTGAGAAGGATAGAGGAGGGCTTGACCATGGGCATGTAATGACTTATTCCTAAATGTATTTCCTGGTAGAACATCTCTAATACATGACACTTGCTAGAACTAGTAGTTATTTTCTGACATTCAGCAGAATTGTTCCAGTACTTTTTTTGTGATTAAGATAAGTCAGAAGAGCCTCTACAATGTCAACTTTTCATATTACTTTTTTTTTTTTTGGCTGGAAATGGTGTCTCATTTAAAATGTGTCTCAGAAATTTCAGTCCCCTAAACTTTTCATGGTTTTGAAGTAATGATATCACAATTTTAGCTTCTTTTGGAAATAGTTTAGCATTCAAACTGAAATGCGTATGTCAAATTTCAGCCTTGAGCAAATCCTGACTGTCAAAACTCTTAAGAGTTGAAGGAAAATGGCTGTATTTTTGTAACGGAAATATCAACTCAACCTTAATGGTTCGTGACATGGATATATTAATGGATTTATAATTCATAGGAGATTAGAGAAGGTATCTATAGCTACTTTATATTCAGAGTTTAACAAAATGGTTTTCTTCTATCAAATGAACAATCAGTTCAAAATAGGCATTCCTTAAATGATGACTTAGGAGTCAAGTTCTTTAAATGAAAATATACAGTGTATACCTTGGAGATTTACGTTGTTTGCTCTTTTTCTCTTAGGAAGCCTGACAAATAGGAAAATACTACAAAGTGAAGAGAAAATTCACTTCACGAGAACTGAGCTCTGCTTTCATTGGCTTTTAAATTTTATTCGTATTAATAACTGATTAGTGTCAGATCATCTCTGTAGTCTACTGTGGTGAAATTATTAGGTTAAAGCTGGAAAAAATGAAACAATTAAAAAGAAAAAGAAAAAGCAATTTTAGTGTTCAGGAAACTCAAACTCTCCTTAAGGAAATCAGAAAAAGGAGAGAAGTACTCTTTTCAAAGCAGCTTAATACAACAATTAATGAGATGAAACGGAAAGCTTGGGAGGAAATAGCAGAGTGTGTAAATGCTGTAGGTGAAGGAGAGCAAAGAACAGGGACAGAAGTGAAAAGGCGATACCTTGACTGGAGAGCACTCATGAAGAGAAAACGTCTGAATGCAAACATCAAAGTAGTAGGTGCTGGGTTTCACCTTCCTTCATCCAATTTAGATGACTCTCTCAATGAAGACATGGATGAGAAAATGGGATTTGCAATTGAATCTAGTTTTGAATGGCAAAATATCACTGACTTCAGAGAAGCTGGTGGATCTTTAACAGAAATCAAAGTAGAAGAGGAAGAGGAGGATCCGCAGAATTTTGAAGTGAGTGACTGACATACATTAGCTATATGCAATATGGCCTTTGTTTCATTTCAGCATAAGGCTTTTTGCTGTGTTTCTTCATAGCATCTGTTTCTGGTTTTTCTGAATGTGTGAATTAAAGAAACTGTAGAAACAAATATGTTTCAGAGACATGATACTCAAATCTAGCAACTTGCAATTGTGTGTAAGTCTTGGGTGTTGATTATTAAATTGATATCCCTCAACTTTGAATATGTATTTGGATGTATATTTTCCATTTGTATGTGCCATAGAAAAGAATTAGTTCAGTCAGTAGAATGAAAATGCGCTCTTGAAAGCAACTGGTTATTTTAATACTTAGGCTGTCTGGATGGATGAACAGAGAAGAGAAATGCACCTCTTTAACAAGTGAAAGTATATGTTACCTGCAGGTACAGAAGGAAACAGAATACTGTTTGCATTTCTTAAAATGAACCCATAGGAGATGAAAACATTACTTGAATAAGTCAGTCAACCATTCCTCTCTGTCAGAATTTTAGTGTGAATTTGACAAGCGGCTGTGGATCCTGTAGACAGGTTGTTACTCCTAGTAGTACTGTGACTGTCCTGGGGTAGGCAGCCAGCTGGAGTGAAGTTGAGTATTTGGATAGTTTTCTTGTACCTGTACAAATTATGTAGGTCTCATTTGAAAAGGGGGTACTCAGTTTTGGTTTGGTGGTTTTTTTTGGAGAGGAGAGAGGGGAAAGCAACTCCTGTCTTAGCTCAGTTGAGATGTGTGCTGGGAAAAAATCGGCATAGGCTGTTAAATGGTAGTGAGACTACTGTCTGACAACTGCTGAAGAACAGTGTCTGTCTGCTCAAATGCTAGAGGACTGGCAGTGGCTCTCATTGTCTTAAGATTTTCTGAACCCCTATCTTCCTCAGTTTGCCTTTCTTTTGCAGTATACTTAGTGGGAGACAGTTATCCCTCCTGTACTATGAATGTGCGGCATGTAAGGGCTATAATTCTGCACAAGTCATTACAGTCCACAAAGAGCAATGGCCCTAACCACCTAGTCATCTGCATCATAAATAGCTTTACAGCAAATGTGATAATACAAAATTGGTTAAACAGGTCCTGTTTATTCACCCACTTACCACAGTTTGAAGGGTAGGAGCATGTGAAAAATGTCAGTGTTAAATGTCTTTTAGAAATGGAATCCTCAAGTTAGCGAAGGCTGGGTTAGCTTACATACCACATAGACTATGGATCCAGCTGCTCCGATAAATAATTAGTCACAACAAATTCCTAGTGGCTTACATAAATGTCACTGAGCTATATGAAAAGTAAGAACAACATATGCTTTTTTAAATCCAGTTTTCTATCAGTGGTTCTGAATGCTCTGTAATATCTATTGTGCAGTATTTTCTGTACATTCTTGCATGCCCACTGACAAGCTGATTTTCCATTTTTCATTACCAGATATTAATTGGTAGATAAAGCGTATTTCTATACCTGTGTAAGGGTAGAAACCAGTCTTTTGCTCTAACATGGTTGTCTCACAGCATGTGAGTTAAACAGTTCTGAATAGCTTTTAAGATTAAAAAAAACAGTATGTTCTTTTCAGTCAAGTTGTGTGTAACAAATTTATTCCGGCATAAAGACTGGAATGTAATTCCTGTCTATTGCATTCCTCTCTGCAGTTTCCTATTGAGGAAGAAGAAGAAATTTTGTCATCAGTTTTGCCAGATTCGAAAAAGGAAAATGACCTACCAGACTTCCCCCACATTGAAGAGTTTGGAAATCTAAGCTCTGCTCAAGCTAGGCTAGCCTATGAAGATTCTCACTTGCTTATAAATCTGGAGAAGCAGAAGGTAGAGCTGGAGAAGCAGCGACTAGACATTGAAGCAGAAAGATTGCAAGTGGAGAAGGAGCGCCTGCAAATTGAAAAAGAACGGTTGCGACATGTTGACTTGGAGCGTGAGAGACTTCAGATTGAGAAGGAGCGACTTCAGATTGAATGGGAGAAACTCAGGCTAGAGACTCTGCATGCTGAAAAACCTGCCCTGGAAAATGACCTTGCCCAAACAGAAAAACCCATCATGCAGCCTCTGGATCTAGAAACTGAAAAGTTAAAGCTTGAAAAAGAACGTTTGCAGTTAGAGAAGGAGAGGCTGCAGTTCCTAAAGTTTGAGTCAGAGAAGCTGCAGATTGAGAAGGAACGCTTGCAAGTGGAGAAGGAGCGCCTTCGAATTCAGAGAGAGGGTCACTTGCAGTGAACTTCTTGACTGAAGTGTTAACATTAGTGTTTTGATGTTTGTAAAATAGAGGTAGTTCTTTTCTTAATACTGAAACTGTCTTAGAGGCTTAACATTCTTCTGTTCAGAGTTGAATGTTGATGTTAAACTGAAAAAAAAGGTGCTCAGTATGTCAGTGTGCCTACATAAATGAGCTTATGTGTGAAATTGC
Source organism: Pelecanus crispus (assembly GCF_030463565.1). Taxonomy (NCBI): domain Eukaryota; kingdom Metazoa; phylum Chordata; class Aves; order Pelecaniformes; family Pelecanidae; genus Pelecanus; species Pelecanus crispus. Next base: position 209,814,374 of record NC_134643.1, read on the forward strand.
TTTTCAATGTATCAGAACTAAGTGTTATGTTCTCTTGTCTTCAGTATTGTGTTGTGTTAGTTCAGTGTCCTCCTCTCGTAGACACAGTGAGAAGAATCAAGGCTGAACCTTGTACTTTTTTCACTGTACTTTTTTTCACTGTACTATCAGTAAGGAAGGATCAGAATAAATTGACGTATGTTGTGAGGGCATGGTGCTGATGATAGCCCACACAGTAAATAAGTATAAGTTAGACAGAACACGATAACACGGAGTCATGATGCAATTGATTCATTAAACTTAATTTCCCCTTTTTTGTTTTTTTCCACCCCCACAACTGGAAAAAGAGTTCAAGAATTACCTAAAAGTTAAAGTACAAGTTAAATTCAGTGCAGTTGTATTTACTGTTGTTCCATGGCTTGAACTGAATGAGAGTGTAGAAAATAGTATTACTCCTTTTGCATGAAGTATTCATACTAGATAAAGTTGCACATCAACTATACCTACTATAAGCTGGACTGTTGGTTGCACCAGGTCATTAATAATGCTATATGGAATATAGCACCTGTCTTAGTATAGCATAGGGACTTACTGATTGATCAGGCATGCTGTCTGATGAGTCTGTGATGACCCCCTGAAGTGAATTGCTAGACCTGGGTTGTTCCTTGAAAGATATAGCTGGTGATGGGAGTGGAGACACAGAGGCTGAGCACAGACCAAGGAGTGCTGAGCTTGAACACTAACACTCTTGATGTTAGTTCTGCCTGGTCAGCACTGAGGTCATGTCTGTGAGGCAGCCAGAAAATGGCTGACACCATATAGTGTGTTTTAATTAGACAAACAGAAATGGTCAGTGCTGAAGGCTGTCAGTATTTTTCATAAGCAATGTAAAATAAAAAAAGACAAGCTTTCTATTATTTCATATATGTTTAAATGCCAACTGAGCCAGACTTTGCGTTTCTCACCTTTCTGCAAGTAACTCTCTTTTGTTGACTCCATTTGAAACTTAAGACTATGAGAATACTAAATCTGAATATATGTTGAGTGACTTACATGGATTCTTGTGCAAGTAATTATATTTATACCACTACAGGATTACTTTTATTCTGCAAAGAAAATGTTATTTTTTTATTACGGAAACAAGTGTGCTTCTACAGTGGAAATAAATTTGACTACTGCAACCCAAAATTGCTCTTGAGACTGTTGCTTCATAGAGAAATAGGGCTGGATGTGAAGAGAAACCTGGATGCTCAACACTGCAGCACCCCAAAGTCACAGGTGCCTGTATTCCCTGTGTAGTAAATTGGAAAGATGAGACATCTCAAAGTAGGACTTAAACCAATGAGCACTTACTTGAGAAAGGGAAAAGGAAGGAGACATAAACCAGCTGGATAGAAATGCCCCAGTGGGAAGTTTATCTGAGATTCTTCTTCCTGAATGTGGTGGGTTGACCTTGGCTGGATGCCAGGTGCCCACCAAAGCCGCTCTACCACTCCCCTCCTCAGCTGGACAGGGGAGAGAAAATATAATGAAAGGCTCATGGGTTGGGATAAGGACAGGAGGAGAACATTCACCAATTACCATTATGGGCAAAACAGACTTAACTTGGGGAAAATCAGTTTATTACCAATCAAATCAGAGTAGAGTAATGAGAAATAAACCCCAAATCTTAAAACACTTTCCCCCCACCCCTCCCTTCTTCCCGGGCTCAGCTTCACTCCCAATTTTCTCTACCCCCTCCCCCCAAGTGGCACAGGGGGACAGGGAATGGGGGTTGTGGTCAGTTCATCACACGTTGTCTCTGCTGCTCCTTCCTCCTCAGGGGCGGACTCCTCATGCTCTTCCCCAGCTCCAGCGTGGGGTCCCTCCCATGGGAGACAGTCCTCCATGAACTTCTCCAATGTGGGTCCTTCCCACGGGCCAGAGTTCTTCACAAACTGCTCCAGTGTGGGTCCCCCATGGGGTCACAAGTCCTAGCAGCAAACCTGCTCCAGCGTGGGCTCCTCTCTCCACAGCTCCTGCCAGGAGCCTGCTCCAGCGTGGGCTTCCCACGGAGTCACAGCCTCCTTGGGGCACATCCACCTGCTCCGGCGTGGGGTCCTCCCCGGGCTGCAGGTGGATCTCTGCTCCACCGTGGGCCTCCATGGGCTGCAGGGGCACAGCTGCCTCACCATGGGCTGCACCACAGGCTGCGGGGGAATCTCTGCTTGGGCTCCTGGAGCACCTCCTCCCCTCCTTCTTCACTGCCCTTGGTGTCTGCAGGGCTGTTGCTCTCGCATATTCTCACTCCTCTCTCCGGCTGCAGTTGTGCAGCAGTTTTTCCCCCTTCTTACATACGTTATCCCAGAGGCGCTACCAGCATCGCTGATGGGCTCGGCCTTGGCCAGCAGTGGGTGCATCTTGGAGCCGGCTGGCATTGGCTGTATTGGACATAGGGGAAGCTTCTAGCAGCTTCTCACAGAAGCCACCCCTGTTAGCCCCCCCCTTACCAAAACCTTGCCATGCAAACGCAATACACTAAAATAAAGTGACAAATTTTCAGCTCCCTGATATGTATCAAACAAATTTATATTAAAAATAGCTTTCTGTGCCCATTACTGTTTTCTCTTGATTTGAAGAAATTACTTATCTTTCCCTTTTAAAACATGAGAGAAGCAGAATTCGGGAAGTTTGTCAGGATTGCCTGGTGCATAGAGCATTTACCCAGATAGCGGGATAACTTGGATTTCATGATCACTGTATCCTGAGGTGACCGACTTTCTAGGTGACTATTCTGACTGCCAAACAGGGTGAGTAGGAACAAGGGGCAACACAGCCAGCCGTGCAAGAGGTAGTGACCAGAAGGACCAAGCCAGGACAGAGAACCTTCCTACGGTCTTGTCTGTAAGAAGTACTTGGCCAGGAACAAGCAGGTGTGGAGTCTGGCTCCGGTTTCGACAGGTAGTTATGCTGCTGCGTGGTACCAGCACCTCTGTCTTCATATTTTACTCCAGTTGAATGACTTAACTATTAGGATAATGGTTTGTATTTTACATTGGGCATCTTGGGAATTATGCCTCAAGCACATTAAAGGTTTTGGGGAAAATAGATAAATCTGAACCATTTCTGAATTCTCAGTAATTTCAGAAATTTGAATGCTTCTCCAAATGTGAATAGAGCTGTATGTAAGCAATTATTTCTTCTAACAGCTATGCAGCCTCCTAGGGAACTGATGCATCCTTTGGTTATACAAAACCTTTTGGAAAATACTGAATGATGAAATTAAGTATCGTCATAAATCATTGAAAATACAGTTTCAACATAAAATTCAGAGAAAATTACAGAGTTTAATACATCAATTTTATAGCTTGCTTTTTTCATACCAAAATTGCAGTCATTTTGTGGTAATTTGAATTTAAATGTAATTTTTTAAAATACTAATCTGCAATCTCTTAAACCTTAATTGCTTGATTTAGCAACCTGGGATCCTGACAGCAAAGCCTGAGGGCAAAATTTGGACCATGTAAATGTCACCAAAGTCAGGACGTACGCATGAACTCAGTTCCTCTGTTAGAGAGGGAGAGATTTTTTACTCCTGATTAAAAGAAGGGCCTGTGATTCTAAGTAACGAGCGACATTTCCAGCCTGGAAAGGGTTTTAAAAAAAGGGTGAAACCACTCACATATGGAGGAAGAGGCAAGTATTTGGAGGAAAAAAAAGGAAAGGTGTGACAATCAAACATTTAGTAAAAGGGAAGGTAGGTGAAGCTGGTGATAGATAAAACAGTGCTGGAAATATCCCCAGTGGTCATTGCAAACTGCTTTATCAAGGTAATGTCTGATGCACGGATGTCAGATCTCGTGGCTCTGTGGCCTCTCATGGGATGTATGAACGGGTGTCGTGGTTTAGCCCCAGCCAGCAACTCAGCGCCACGCAGCCGCTCGCTCACTCCCCCTGCCCCCGTGGGATGGGGGAGAGAATCGGAGGAGTAAGAGTGAGAAACACTCCTGGGTTGAGATAAGAACAGTTTAATAATTGAAATAAAATAAAGTAAAACAATAATAATACTAACAATATAATAATAATAGTAATAATAATACACAAAGCAAGTGATGCACAATGCAATTGCTCACCACCCGACGACCGATACCCAGACAGTTCCCGAGCAGCGATCGCTGCTCCCCGGCCAACCCCCCCCAGTTTATATACTGAGCATGACGTCATATGGTATGGAATAGCCCTTTGGTCAGTTTGGATCAACTGTTCTGGCTGTGCCCCCTCCCAGTTTCTTGTGCGCCTGGCAGAGCATGGGAAGCTGAAAAGTCCTTGACTAGCATAAGCAGTACTTAGCAACAACTAAAAACATCAGCGTGTTATCAACATTCTTCTCCTACTAAATCCAAAACACAGCACTGTGCCTGCTACTAGGAAGAAAATTAACTCTATCCCAGCTGAAACCAGGACAAGGGGCAAGGCAAGGTGCAAAGCGCAGCCTGAGGTGCAGCCGTTGCGCAAGGCGCAGGCTCGCGTACTCCGTGCATGCATGTGGTTTCCTGTGCTGCGGCAGGAACACGCACCGGGACCTTCATAAATGCCATTGCATCCACTACTCCATTAAGGGTTTTCTAGTCAGTAATTTTAGGGCCAGAAGGCCAAATAACAAAGGTAAAATAAAGGCTACTTCAGAGAGTTTCTTGCTGTCTTAGTGATGGGTCCCACCAATTTGTGCCTGGCTAAGACATTAACGGAGAGAAGCAGAATACGTCCAGGTGTTTTCACAATGCAGTGTGGAGACAGACTGGCTAATGCTTAACAGTGTCCTAACAACAGCCAGAGAAGGTCACAGGGTAAGACTGTAAAAGTGGTCCCCAAGAACAGCCCAGGACACACAGCAGCTGCGCTCCCAACAGGGCCCACCTGAGAAAGCACAGTAGGATTCAAAGGCAACGTTATTTCCTTGAGTAAGGGATCCTGTGGTATTTCTGGGCCATTTTGAGCAACCTTTACTGTGCATAAAGAGATGCTGCAAGCAATGAATACACACGGTATAAAATATTTATTTATTAAGACAAACAAAGAGATGGTTAGGACTTAATAAAGCTCTCAGACTTAAGTATTAGTATCCTCACTACCTCAAGGCATCTTTGCTAGCCAGGCAGGCGTCAGCCAGGAGAGGAAGGGCTCCCCAGCATAGCTCTTTGACGGTGCTGAATTGCCATCTTCTGAGGGTTGGGTTTTTTCTTTTTTTTACTTTGGGATTTCTTAATCTTTCCATGCTGGTAGATTTTTTCCCCCTTAAATCCTCAAAGTGCTACTGCCATGTATCTCAACAATCCCACCTCTCTCTGTAGAGACCTTATTTTGCTTGCCCCTTCTCTACAAACTTCCTGAGGTTTTTCTCACGACTTCACAATTTTCCCCTTGGGGTGAGCCAAGGCTGGGCAGCCGGGCTGTGCTGGACCCTGGAGTAAAGAAGTGGTGGGGAGGCTACACGCTTACCCGCAGAGTTGATTGGACCCACCCAGTAACAGTCCAGGAGGTCTCACATAGTGGTGGTACCAGTCTGACGAAGCTGCAGTGAGTGAAGCAGTTCCCCAGCACCCACCTGTGGAGTTAGGGGCTGTGTGACTGGGTAATGGTGTCCTGGATGTTACTTCTGTTGCTGTCTTCAGGTTAATAGCAAGACTGGGCAAAAAAGAGGCAAAGCCAGTATCATAGAATCATAGAATCATAGAATCGTTTAGGTTGGAAAAGACCTTTAAGATCATCCAGTCCAACCATTAACCTACACTACCAAGTCCACTCTAAACCAATTAAGGGTAGACTAGACTAAACCATGTCCCAAAGTGCTACATCTACCCGTTTTTTGAACAATTCCAGGGATGGTGACTCCACCACCTCTCTGGGCAGCCTGTTCCAATTCTTGACCACCCTTTCCGTGAAGAAATTTTTCCTAATTTCCAACCTAAACCTCCCCTGGCGCAGCTTGAGCCCATTTCCTCTCATCCTATCGCTAACTACTTGGGAGAAGAGACCAACACCCACCTCACTACAACCTCCTTTCAGGTATCACTCTCCTCGAGCTGTTTTGTGTGTTGGAAACAGCTGCTCGGTCACTGGCAGCTCTGTGAAATAGCACAACAGGCCCAAGAAGGAGAGAAAAGTAAGTCTTGGGTTCCTGTGAACTTCCCCAAGTAGAACACAGGGTTCTTGGTTCCATCAGGCTATTTGCCACCTGCCTGGTGGTAAAAGTTGCACAAAACACTGCTGCTATGCCAGGTATTTGGATAATCCAGGACTGGATGTTGTGTGTATGCATCATCTTGAAATGGACAATAATCTGTCAGGGGCCCTTTCAAAATGTAGCTGAATACTGTTCATATTTTGTTTCCTCTCCCCAAAAAAGACATTTCTAAATCTGTCAGATAAAATCCCCCTTGCAAGTGGGAACAGAAGCTGATAACTCACATTTCTTTGCCTTTTCGTGGAACTTCTGAGGCAGTTGCCACAAAAGAGCATCAGCGGCATCACCTGCCTCTCCAGCTCACACGCCCCCAGAAGCCCCCCTCAGAAAGGCACCGAGTGTTCCAAGGAGGCGGAGTCAGATCCAGGGCTGATATTTTACAAACACAAAAATACCCTCAAAAATCCTACTCCATGTCAATCAGGAGCCTTGACAGAAGTGATAAGTGGGAGAAGAGGGAGGAGGAAAGACTGATTTTTCTCTATTGTTGCTGAAATCAGTTAGTGAATTTAAGCCAGAGGGTGTCAGAAAATGCCACCAAATGCAGTGGTGTTCACTTTGTTTTCTTTTTTCCTTTTTCCTTTTCCTTTTCCTTTTTCTTTTTTTCTTTTTTCTTTTTCTTTTTCTTTTTCTTTTTCTTTTTCTTTTTCTTTTTCTTTTTCTTTTTCTTTTTCTTTTTCTTTTTCTTTTTCTTTTTCTTTTTCTTTTTCTTTTTCTTTTTCTTTTTCTTTTTCTTTTTTCTTTCTCTTTTTCTTTTTTCTTTCTCTTTCTCCTTTTTACCTTTCCCTTTCCCTTTTTCCCTTTCCCTTTTTCCCTTTCCCTTTCCCTTTCCCTTTCCCTTTCCCTTCTTTTTCATTTTTTTAGAGTTGAATATAATAACCTTGCAATCTGATGAATGGCAAAAGCTAGACTTAATACAGAAGATTGCTTAAGGCCCTGTACAGGTTCTCGTCTCACAGGCTGTCATTCCTCCTTTGTTGACTTAGGACACTGGCCCCATGTCTTCTTACAACAATTAGTAACCCCAAGCATGCACCCTGTTCCTCCCATGCTCAAAGCACTTTGAAGTATGATCCAGCTCAGCTCAAGCTTCAGTGTCCCGTTCAGGAGTGGAAGTGCTTGGCCAGGCAATTTGGCCCCTTACCTCATTGCTCAGAGGCCAGGAAAAGACGGTTTTTCCCTGCTCCACTCTCCAGGCTGCCACCCTGCTTCCTTCCATGTTCCTGGTCTCCACGTCACCTTCTGTCTTGCACTTCTCTGCCTTCATCTAGTTCAGAAATTTCTGGGGTGCTTGTCACTTTGATGTCCATACATCCACATGATGCTGATTTGCTCTCTATTCAGTTTTGATATCTATCCATTCACATGACACTGACTTGGCTCTCCATTAAAATGGAGCATGAGAAGGCAACAGTCCCTAGTAACTGTCAGACCCCCACTGACTTTCCGGAGTGGTGATATATTCTCCCTTCTTTTCTTTCTGTGGAGAAGTAAAGATAAGGCTCTCCCATTTCACACTCAGTGTGAGCAAGAAGAATGACAGGTATTAAAGTATCACCCACAAAGAATGGGTGAAAGAACTGGGGCTACCTAGTCAAGAAAAGAGGGACTGAGGGAGACATAACAGCCTTCAAATACATGAAAACCTACAGGAAATAATCTGCTTTTTGTGCCCACTGCCAATGATACATGGAAGAATAAGTCTAAATTGCAGCTGTGGTGGCCTGGACTAGCCATGAGGAAAACGGCTGGTCAGGATGTGAAGGACTGGACTAGATGCCTGGGGAAGCTGTATGGTCTCCATCATTCAGCAATTTTAAAAATACGTTTGGCAAACATGAAGTGTGATACAGATACTGTCCTCCACCGATATTTTCCCTGATGCCATGAACAGGAGCAACAAGAGTATTCACTTCTTTTCCTGCTTATCTTTCCCTTTCTGCAGTTGGCAGAAGGGGCTTAGTGGGCACCATGCTCTGACACAGGAAAGACTGGAGCTCCGTGCTTCAGATGTGTATTTGTTTTCATGAATCTCCAACTTGGCATTAAGCTGTCAGCTTGTGAAGAGCTATGTTATGCACTAACCATGTTATCCAGAAACCAGAGCAAGAACCAGTGGCCTCTGAGTAGTCCAAAGTGCTAAGGAGGCAAGTAGCTACATATGAGCAAATAAACCTGATTTTAAAAGCTAGCAGAGTGAAAGCAGCAGCAGCTACAGCCTCTGACAAACCTGGGTTTCACTGAAAGTCTAAATCCCTGCATCACTCAGGCACTGTTGAAGTTTGCAGCTAACATTCAGATAAAATATAAGTGGGCCAGATTCCTTCATATGTTAGCAGGTTTGTTTTGCCTCAGTGACTCAGAATATTTGTAGCTGGTATCAGGACTACAGGAAGATTTTAATCCAGGCTTAAAAAAAAGAAAAAGAAAAAGAAAAAGAAAAAGAAAAAGAAAAAGAAAAAGAAAAAGAAAAAGAAAAAGAAAAAGAAAAAGAAAAAGAAAAAGAAAAAGAAAAAGAAAAAGAAAAAGAAAAAGAAAAAGAAAAAGAAAAAAGATTGCATTTTAAAATAAATGCCCAACTTTTTTTGTTTCCATATAATCAACTCATTTGAAGACATGTGCTTCAGGCAAATAGGAGGAAGGCAGGGAAGAATGCCTTCAGTACTGACTTCGGACAACTTATAACTTCATAATTTCCTCTCATTCTTTTTTTGGCTAATTTATACCAAAATGATGATTTTTTCAAACCACTAGTTATGCCACCACTGCTTTTGGCTCAGTGTCACCGGATGACCTTGCAGCAACGCTGCAATTTAGCCATTTGTCACTCATGCAGCATGAATCAGGAGTCGGGGAGGGAGCGCTGGGCAATGTCACTGCAGCAGCTCTCGCCCCCGACTCATCATTTTTCCTTCCTGGTCTCTTAAAGCAAAATCTCTTGATGCTAGGTCACAGTTCCTATGCCAATGAAAGCAACAGTTCTCAGCCATCAGAAAACATACAAGAAAAAAAATAGGTCCACTGACACAAGACCAGAAGAAGGCCTTTTCATGCACTACACATAATCCTTTTAAACTTGACCTACTTTAGAGGACACTTCCATCCTTTCCTTTTACAGTTTATTAAGAATACCAATGTTATTTTCTGTTACAGTTTTACTGTTTTTAATTTCCCTACTTCACACTATCAATAGTTTTATTCTACACATTAGCAGACCGTGGAATACCTTGCCTTGTTACTTCCATATTTCCTAATTGCAACACTCCATCATTAGTCAACTGGTTCATGATGTGGAAGGCAAAGTTGCTATTTCATTTCATGCTATATAATACAATGCTTCTGGTTCAGTAATTACATTGTGCCAGACTTGTGATCAGTCCTGAGATAGCTCAGTCTTGATGGATAGCCCATTCACAGAGTGTATAAGAGTTAAAGGAAGAAGCAAATTTTTAATTTTGCCTCTCTGTCAATTTACCTACTTGAAAACTGCTTTTCAGACCAATATTTATCTCACTGAGATAGGAAGAGATTACAGAAATGAGAGAGAAAGAACTTAAAAGAGAGAACTGAAGTTTGAAAAGCATTTTCTAAAGTTTTGGTTTGCAAAACAGGAAAGATATAAATTAGACGTTCTTCCACGGAAAGTTATTGTGTATTACTCTGTTAATGGATTACAAATCTTTTAGTCACCTGTTTAATGTACTGGAGAAAACCATTACCTGCTTCTCATAACTATTCCAAGGATTATGTGAAATGAGATGGTAATCTTACTTACTACTACTGCTCAGTACTAGGCCTGTGAAAAAAATTATTTCCAAAGGTTTTCTGCTTAGTCACAGGAGTGTTCATGAGTCAAACAATTTTCTGAAGTGGCAGCCGACTTTCAAACAGTCGTAGGATATAGGAACTGCCTTTTCCTAACAGGGGAAGAATTGCAAGTATGGGGTCCAAGAGTGCAACATGGGTCGCAAGTGCAGCCAGAACAGCCACACCAAGCAAGTAAGAGTGGAGAGGGCTATAGCCTTTATGGACAAATGACACCCTAGTGCCCTGAGGTTACAGCAGAGGAAAGTTTGATCCTAGTGGGGCATGTTTACACTTTTCGGAGAAGCACCTGCTGGGAGCCAATATCAGGACAGAATTTCTGGCCAGACAGACTATTCCTTTGGTTCAATAAAGCAATGTTTATGTTCTTGCACATCCTTATAAAATTGCATGATATGAGGGCAAAACCTATGGGTTAAATAGTCTTATTTCTGTAATAAAATTCTCTTGTCTTCATTGCTCTTTGACTTTTGCACAGGACTACACCTTGGACTTTTCCACCTTATTTCCTATCTGCCTTCCTTTTATTACATCATCCTTCCTCCAAGGACTAGCAGTGAGATCCCACCAGTCAGAAATAACAGAATTAAAAATGCTTCAGAAATCCCAAGCTCAGGTACCCTAAAGGGGGTTTGGTTATCTCACCAAAGCAAGCTGAGGTGGCTGTGTCTGCAAAATGTGTCAAGGTCATTTTGTACCCCAAACACTGGCAATGGTCTGAGGCTCAGTGTTTAGTCATAGAACTGGGTAGAAGTGCAATGGTGAGAGGGCAACGGGAGGACTAGAGTAGTAAGGCAGGTAGTACACACTCTGCTGTGACAATCGATGTAAAAAAGCACTGAAAGCAGTTAACTATGATACTTAAACAAGTAGAGAGACAGAAATGGAGAAACTGGGCAGCAGACGAGTGCATCCTGGGTGGACAGAGGCTGGCTGCCTGTCTCCACCACCTCCTCCTCTTCCTCAAGAAGAAACAGTACAGCATCGCTTTGGGTTTTCCACTAAAGCAGGTCCTCCCAGCATCCCCTACATGGTGGGTGAGCAAAAGTGACATGCAAGGCCAGCTGTAATGATAAAAGAACAACAACACAAAAGCAACAGATCGGGAATCAGAGAACAGAGGTGGAGTCAGTACATGAATACCAGGGACACAGCTGAAGGGCGAGAATGACAGCAGCTAGAGAATTATAATATCTTACCTCTCTTCTTGGCTCTCCAGGACCATTATGCTCTTCTATCTATTCAGGTATTCAATTGACTTTTAAATGGACACGTCACTGCTATTTTATACACATTATTAACACAGAGGTCTTTTAGTTGAAAGACTCCAGGTTGTTTACAAGCACAGCAAACTGCTCTACCCAAGAGGATTCAGGAGAAATGCTGTGAAGACAGATCAATTGATCAGTCACTCCATTTCTGGTATGTATCTTTTTGCACTATTGCAGCAAAATAACAATTAAGAAAGTAAAAACACAGCAGAAAAAGTGGGACAATTGAATATACAAAGGTGAAGAGATGAATTGCTAATTTTCCCAGGCCTGGGTTCAGATATGCTGAACGAGAACAATATTTTAGCCCACTGGCACCTTGAGCACTTGCAGAGCCAAAGGCTGTTTGGTGATCCCTCCCTGGGAAATATGCCACAGGATTTCTGGAGAGGACCTGGGAGCCCAGGACGTAAAGGCAGGATGGTGGCTAGCAGCAGCACAAAGACCTGGGAAGGATGAAGGATCGTAGGGGCCAGTCTGTGTCTGAGTCTGAGCAGCTGGGGGAGGAAGAGAAAGAGGATCAGCCTCCCCCTGAGCTGTGACTGTCCACTTCCAAGTGCCCAAATCTTTAAAGAATTGCACAAAAGACAGAAGGGAAAAAAAACAGAGATAAGAGGTATTATTCTTTCATATTGGTTTTAGCAGAGAAAAAAATCTCAGAGCTAAGGGCAGGAGACAAAAATAGACCAATCTAATGAGAGCATTAAAAAAAAAATCTCTGTTTTTGTTGTTTGATTGTATGGATATTTCTGCTGATTTTCAAGACCTGCACAGAGAGTGGGCAGGAGTAGTTACTTTTAGACATGTGCGATCTCCCTGCAGGTATCTCCTAGAACACTGGCACACTGTCCGCTCTAGGGCTGGTGGCTGGTACTCTAATGGCTTTCTAAATCACTCAAAGCAGACTATAGCACTGTTTCGTTTACAAGTTGGAGATGGAGAGATCTTTTGGCTCAGAAATATAAAGGACAAATTGTGGGCTAATCCAGAATGCTATCCAGGAAAGCCCTTACTCTTAATGGACAAGCTAAGGGTTACCATTGACCTCTGAGCTGTCTCAGACTGAAAAAACAGCATTTGTCAAGTCAAATATGCATTGTCACATACTTTTCTAAGAACTGATTTGTATTTGACCTTATATATAAGATCTAGATAATCTAAATTTTTAGCCATAGACCATCTTGATAACAAAATATTTTCTGGAAGCTGTTCTTTCAGAGGCAGAAATGAACACAAATACTTGCCCTACTTCATTCTTATCACAAAAGGACCCTTCCTGTGAATCAAAATGCACATGGCAACTCCTCCTCCTTCCTGGAGCCCACCAGCTTCCCTTCTTTCAAATTGTTTTCCCATCTGCAGTATTTATAATAATTGCAATGTTTCTGCAAGAAGGAGACAAGGCTGTTTATTTAGGAGGATGTACTCAGAAGCTTGTCAGTTTAGCTGGTCTGTTTGCTAGAAAAGAAAATTCAGTCTATTAGAAGATGCCAGCTTTTATTCAGGATGAGAAAACTCATTCAGAAAATAAGTCCCTTGTGCCCTCTTCACACTGTCCCTTTTGATATATGAGCATTGTTAAGTCTGAGTAGTTCGTATGTTTATTCTTTTTGTAGAAAAGAGTTATTTCCTGTAGAACAAAAGTCTTTGTGGGAAAGACAGAAATCGAGCTGTTAGCTTCAGTTCACAGCTTTTCATCCAAGAGTTCAGAAGGAGGTTAGGGGAAACACAAAAACAGTGCAAGTGGAGCAGACTTTGAAAAACCTCCTCCTGAAACCCCTCTGCCACTGCCAAAGGGAAGGGAGAAACCTCTAGACAGACTTGATCTGCTACCATCCCTTGGGGTCAGCAGGACCCTCTCTGCATGGCACACATGGTGGCAGGGGCACTGGTCCTTCTCCTGACCAGCACTGTGCTAATGTCCTCACCATTGCCTGCACCAAGGGAAGCTCAGAGTACTCAGCAGTGTCTCTACTGCTCTTCAGTTGATGGAGATCTGAGCAAGAAAGTGTGCGTGTGTGTGTTTGTGCGCACACATGTGCGTATAACTCAAAGGAGGTTTAGGAGAATGTAGGTTCTGATGGAGATGGACCCCATGGACCCAGGGTAAGAGCTGCCCCTGAGCCCGCAGGTGATGCAGATGAACACTTCTCCAGTGTGCTGATGTGCTCTTATCCAGGTGCATACTACAAATCTGACACACATGATGTTTTTTGTTGGGTGATATGTATCAGTGGGAAGGAAGGAGGTTGTTGTTTTACATAATTATTCTTGTCCAGTGTGGCACAAGCAGTCTGGGTCCTGTGGCAGGGGGTTTCCCATCTACTGCACAGCTTTCCCACCATTGCTATGCTTCTGTAACTGGAGAAGAAGAAAAGGTGAAGAGCAATGACAGCTGGAGAATTCAGAGATGCTCTCAAGAAGAGACCAAATTGACAATACTAGCAACTGCTAAGGAAATTTGAAGCACTTATCCCTATCTGGTGACCAAGAGGACATTATGACACTGATTCAAAGTCTCCTAAGAAAAGAAAAAGCAAAAAAAAGGCCTCGCTGAGATTGAAAAAAGAAAGGAAGAAGCAAGATCCTTTGCTAAGAAGTGTTATACTGGTTATTGAAACTGGTTGGATGAGACTGAACTGAATAGATTTTAGGCTGAAATTGTTCCTCCAAAAGTAATGGTTAGCTTTTGTGGCGAGACTCTCAGAAAATTAGGGGTGCACCCAAGGAAAAGGAAATCGTAAACTGGAAGGGTGGGATGGATCTGCTCAGGTTAGTTGCATAGCACATTTCCCTGCTGGAATATTTCTTATCAAAGGCCTGGGATATGGGACTGTCCTGGGATGAATGTTTGAGATAAGTGAGCAGGTCCAGAATTGTAGCAGTTACTATTTAGGTGACACAACTTCTAATGTCATTGTTTAGAGTTGATTTTAATTTGATAGCTAAAAATAGATACCAGCAAGCAAGTTTCAGTGCAGCAGATACAAATGGGGAGCTTTGAGACTGTATTTTCAGGTGAACCAATATCTTCCCATCAAGCTTGTTTTCTGACAGTGTCTTTGTTTTTTCATAATGTAAATTACATGCTGCTCTTTTTAATCCTGCATTTTCATTGGAAATATTTGTTCTAGCGTTATCTCTGCTCCCTTGTCATTGTTATAAAAAAATTCAATCAACCTGGAGTTCAAACTGAAGTTTTAAATTCTTTTTTAAAATCATTGTAGTGAGACAGGGAGTAAAACTGCATTGTCCTGTTCAGATTTCCCTAACCTCAGATACAATGGCTGCCTGGATAATTTCTGCCCAATATACAGATTTTTTTATACTGGAGAAGGAAGGGAAATAACAGGGTCTGAGCAAAAGGAGGAGAAATTGTAGAAACTTGTTTTAAACAACTATCAAAGGAAAAAATAACAAGGGATTTGTGAGAACTAAAATCAAATGCTTCCAAAGTCTGGATATATAAATTTAGCATTTTTGGCTTGTTCCTTATTGAAATCTGACCTCCAATGGCACTACCATGAACCTCTGCAACCCTGTGAGATACTGTTTCATAGGTAGCAGGAATCTTCAGGGGCAAACAGGTTTGCAAGAGCTGAGGATATTTATGTCAGCAGCAGAAAGAATGGCTCAAATCAATTCTCAGCGCACTTCCCTTCCATGGCTTCCTATACATCTGCACCCAAGTTTGACAACATCGCCAAGCTGACTCAACAGGGTTACAAATGGACAGACAACCTCATCACAAAAATACCAGGCAGTTCATCTCCGGAAGCACAACAGACGATGCAAAGACTGAAGGAGAATGATAACTGAGACGTGGTTTTCTCTGTAAATAAAGGCTGATGCCAAGACTTACTGGTGAGATATGGGGGTAGTTAAGCTATTGTCTGTGCAATATTTTTCCCAGGGTTACACAAGAAATTTCAGTTTCAAAGGGAGTCTGTCTGATAAGTTTTAGCAGCTCTCATGTATTCTGCACCCCCCGCCACCAACCCCTATATACCATGCTGCTGATATATACAAAGTACAGCAGCCAAAAAAATTCTTGTCCTTTGTTTTTTGTGTATGTGTGGGTATATAGGAAATCATCCAAAAGAAATCAAATTAAGAAATGCATCACCAATTATCAAATATACATAAATTAATCTTTTCTGCCTGAAATACCAATTCAGAGGACACATTCACCTACTCATCACATTTCCCACTGAAATTAACAAAATAAGGTCGTAGGCCTGTGAGGAGTAGGCAGGAAAAAGCCACCATATGTTCCCTGCAGCATGTGATAATAACTCACTGCCAAGTGGGGTTGGGCTCTCATCCCACCTTGTCCTCCCTCCAACAATATGTGGCTGCCCTGCATTTGGGTGGCTGTGTTGCTCCAGGATCAGCTCTGAGGAGAAAACCTGTCCCAAGGGTCCTGGGAGGGAACCTGGCTTCATCCTTCTCTTCCCTGAGTGTCCATCCAAGGCTGGTGGCCGTGGCAAGGCCTGGGAGGTGCCCTCACTGACTGCTTGCTGAGGGAAAGGTAGTGGCAATGGGAATATCCCTTCACTTGGGTTACAGCTGGGACAGCAAACCTGCCGTGTCCCCAAGGAGAGAAACAGGCAGATCTACAGCTGAATAAAGGCAAGGCAGAGGAGTTTTCTGTCTTCACCTGCACACATCTGAATGGACCTCTCAGGGCTGCAGTGAGGTTTCCCTTCTTTGCGCCAAAGTGGTCTTAGCTTGATGAAGCTTTCAGGAGTATGAAATATGGTTGACTAAAGTGTTGTGCTGACACAGCCCAAGGACACATGGAACAAGAGTGACTCCAGATTGGGAAAAACCTGCTGTACAATGAGATATTTGAATAATAAATCAATTTAATTTATCTGAGAGAACAGGTCATGAGGGCATAGCTTGATTAAGATCTAGAAATACCTACATGGGAGATTTCCAAGGGTAGAGTGTTATAGCAGATAACAAACAACACAATCAAATTCCTGGATGCAGAAAATAGCTGCACTTAACCTTGAAAAAAAGACCCTTTTTAGACCTGAGGGCTTGCAACAAAACACCTAGGGATCTAAATTTTCTTTCACTCAACATCTTTAAGTCAGTTCTGAGTGGTGTTTGAAAGCCCAGCACCAGCATGGTAAGTGCTGCAGGCTGTGGTATATGTGCCCTCCGATGAGATGCGTGTAATTTTCCCTCCTGGACTATAGACCTGTCTCTGAAAAGAGCAAGGGATTGCCCAAACTGTCTGTGCTAATAAATGATCACAGCCTGGGTTCCTCAGGAAGATAAACACCCCAGGTGGTAGGTGGGTATCGTGAGATGGGAATCAGCACGCACCACACAAAGATTAGCTTGTGAAAGCAAATGTCCAGCCCACACCCCAGTGTGGGTGTACCCATTAACATCAGTGTTTTCTCTGTCATCTTTATATGATATAAATGATATCATAAGCTGATAGATGCTCCTTGTCTCCTTGTAATCCTGACATTTTTTTGTCTTTTTCCAAAATAAACACCAGAAACCAGCAAACCCTTGGGCTTCATGGCTTAGTGGTGGACTTGGCAGTGTTAGGTTTACAGTTGGACTTGATGATCTTAAAGGTCTTTTCCAACCTAAATGATTCTATGATTCTATGATTCATTTGCAACAGTTTGCATTTATTCTGCTACAAATGTTCACTCCCACCAGCAAGGATAACCACTCCAGCACTGCCTCTGTCCACATCTCCTTTTCTCTGCTGGGACTTTGCTATAGCTGCTCTCCCCATGCTTTTGGCTCTACCTTTTCCCTAAAATCTTTTTTAGAGATGAAAATATCCCTCTTTCCTGTATACAAGGAACTGTGTGCCTACAGACAGTAGAAGTTCAGGCAACTACATGTGGATCTTGCAAAATGGGGAATCTTGTAGTGGAGGGGATTTGGGAAATATGTGGTGCCTGGTAATGAAAGGAGCAGATGGGAGCAAGGAGGCTGGGGGGAAGCAGGGCATTATAAGAAGCAAGGTTTTAATATATGGTCTCATCTTTTTAATACTACTCATTTACCAGACATGAATAATCCTTGGTGAGGATGCCAGTTCTCCATTGGGATGGATGAGTCAGGATCTGTGGGAGTGCAGGTGACTGTTAAATTTTGTGCATGATTAGCACCTTAAATTGCATTCTTCACATCATCTCCCAGCACACACTGCTGCACCACTTGCTTAGCATGAATCTCCTGCTCAGCAACCTGTTCCTTCTGTTCCAGGAAACTTGTTGCTTCCCTTATCTTTCTAACTCATTGCTGCCACATTGGTCGCAAAGAGTTTGAGAGTCAGAAAACTGCACTCATCAAATGTACTTTTAGAGTGGCCCCAAAGTCTCGTATCAGACAGTCATGCTTCCTTTTCCTCTTTAGTTCACCACATAGAAGCTGCTTGGCCACCAAACTGTTTCTCTCTCTCTCTCTAGGTTGTCCAGTCTAGGAACAATACTGTTTCATGTTGCAGAGCCAGTGTCAGGAAGGAAACAGCCCTCCATTGAATAACACTTTCAGAATAACATTTAACTTGCAAGAAGCTCAAGGCCATTGCAAGTTTCTGTACCAACCCCTACTCAAATCTGGGACATCCCACCTCAGTGTTAGATCAGGTTGCTCAGGACCGTGTCCAGCAACCGTTAAATATCTCTGAGAATGGAGGCTCTACAGCCCCTCTGAGCAGCCTGTCTCCACATTTGACCAACCTCTCTGTGAAAGTTTTGCTTACAAATGTCTAACTTGCATTTCTGTCGTTGCAACTTCTGTCCACTGCTCCTTGCCCTTCCACTGCCTGTATGTCCCCTTCAAGCCTTTGTACACAACTCTTGATCTGGTGTTTCCGGAGATGCTGTCTATTTCCTTGGAGTGGTCTTCCATTGGATTCATTCTAATGAGATGTTTGGATCTCTGCTTGACCAGTAGTAACAGCTCGGTACAAAAGATTTGGCCTTCCTACCTCTCATTCCAAGGACTTTCTCCAAGTACTGTCCACTTTTGTGAATACTGCTGTAGTTCTTTCTTTGTTTCTGTTTCATTTGCACATCTTTCTGTTTGACATTAATGGTAGCTGGAACTGTGGAGTTTGGCATTTTTTCATTATTTTTATTGTGGGCTGACACCAGTCTTCACATTGACTGAAATGTTGCTCAACGGCATTTATTCATGTGCTGATGCCCTGTATAAATTTTCAATACCACAGTTGGAAAATGTACAAATCTTTTTCTTTCCTCTTCTTTCTTCTGACAAAGAACATAAGAAAGGATGTTCTAGAAAGGGACATCTTTTGTCTTAGCATCATTTTACTGAATACATTTTTTTTAAAAGTTAATTTTAGCATTTATCCAAGAGGGCTGTTTCAAAAACAGAAGAAAAAGTTTTCTGATTGATGACTTCATACCTAACCAGAAGAGAAAAATATGTTCTCCTGCCTAGAAATTACTACTTCTGCTTTCCACCTACTGGGAAACACTTCAGATATATCACCTTTACTGAACTGTGGTGTTTATCCCATATTACAAATTTAATGTATGGGTATAAATCTTATTTTCCTAATGGATATTAAGTAAATGGGCCTGAGGAAGTGAGGAAGTACTGTTGAAATATTTATCTTCTTTCAGCTGTAGATTTAGTCACAGGGAAGTTAGGATATTTGGCATTTTATACACAGAGAAGCTTTAGATTTACAAATATTCATCTGTCTTTTTTCTTCAAAGCCAAGTTCATAAATGAAGCAACTGTTCCCAAACTGTCACTGCAATGGCACTTGCTTCCATGAAGTCATCACATCACTTCTGTTGCTATAACAACTTAACATTGTTGCTAATGCCACAAAAACATTGCATTACCATAATTTTGAAAATAACTCTGAAGTGATGACTTTAAATGCAACTGTTCTGCAATACATTTTGCAAGAAATCACCATTTTAACAAGAAAACTTTCAAAAAATAATCAGGTGTATTAAATATTAATCATAATTAGTCATAAGGAAATAATATTTCTCACTATTAAAACATGCTCTTTCCTTACTTTTTCCCTTATTCTTTTCTATATAGTATGAACTGTTGAAAAGTTTTGTATGAAGCTAACATATTGGATAAATAGCTTAGAAAAAATAGAATGCAATTTAAGATGGACAAATGTAAAACTGTGTACTTAAGTAGGAATAATCTACTACAGAAATGCAGAATGAAGGATGAGTGGCTCTTCAGCTTTACTGCAAAAAATCAGGAAGAAAATGCACCAACATCCTCATACTCCTGCAGATAAAATAAATATAAGATTTAGGAATACTGTCTGCAATGCACGTGAAGGAATCCTTGTGCTTTAATTGTGACCACTTATCAGGCCTGAGCTGGAGGCAGCTTTCAATACAGGACTTCATGATGGGTGTAGTTCAGCTGGGAAGAGTCCTGGGGACAACAGTGTAACCAGTCTGAGGTTTAGAAGTTAGTCTGAGTGTCATGGAGGACTGAAGATACTATATTGCCTCGAAAGAGTGGGCTGGGGGGTGAAAAGATCACAACCTTCATCAGGGGTGAAAGCACCTTCATCAGGGATGAGGCACCTTGGCACAAAGAACAGCTCTAACAGTGGAAGAAACCCCAATGGATGGGAGAAAACCTTGGGGTTTGGTGTAGGTGAGCAACGGTGGAAAAACTTGGGGCAGGGAAGGAAATTCATGACCAAGGGGTGAGACAGACATTGACCGAGGGAGCTCTGGCAGGAAAATGCCAGACACCAGAACTGTTGTGAGGCTTGAAATAAGGGAAGAGAGCCAAGAGGGTATGCAGGACAGCAGGAGAGCTGTGAGGAAGAAAGGCATCCAGAGAGCAACCAGTAGAGCAGGTCCACAACTTGCCCATCCAAATTTCTATTTTCATCAATCCCTTTCCTCACCGCTAGCTATAACCCATTGATGCCTGACAGGGCAGGACTCTAGTGTAAAATCTCACAGACAGGGAAAAGGGGTGAGGTGGCCCAGCAGGGAGGGAGGAGAAGAAAGGATGGGGCCAGAAGCAGGAGCTGGAGCAAAGCACATGAGAAAAGGGCTTTATGCTCCTCTGGTTTGCTGATCCACAAGTGGCCAGATGAACACCACACAAAGTGACTTGTGTGTGGATTGTGACCATTACTGAGATTTGTAAGAAGATGAGATAGTATGACTCTGGTTTGGGTGGACTTCACTTTCACTATGCTGATGGAAAGTCAAAAGCCTCTGTTGCCTTGTGGGAATGTTAAACCTCCAGAGACCTTTCTTCAGTTTGACCACAAATTGCTAATGCTGTACTACCACACACAGTCCCAAAGAGCTTCAGTGGCCTTCAGAAAATGACACGGTGACAACAATGCTGAGTGAAAGTGTCAGCCTGTTTCCTCTTTGGGCCAGGGCTCCTATGATCTGTCTGTAGAAACACAGAATCATAGAATCGTAGAATCATTTAGATTGGAAAAGACCTTTAAGATCATCCAGTCCAACCATGCTGCAGAATTTGGCAAAAGTAGAAGGAAAAAGTTAATGCTCATCATTTTTTTTTTCCCTAGGTTAATTTCATGTCACAGTGACTCCTGGTTTTCAGTTCCTAACAGGGGATGTGATAATCAGGTGGTCAGGTCTGAATGGATGGGAAAGTAGATGAGCATGACAGACCAAATCCTATCAGCTCTGCGTGTTAATGGCTCAGATGTTTTACAGCCTTCTTTCAGGCTTTGCATGTCCCCCGTGACCAAATAAAATGGGAGAAGGAGGAAGCAGCAGCAATTCTACATCATCTCCTGTCTTCTGAGCACCAAGAAACCTGTCTGAAAGCAGTCACCTTAACTGCACCCTCTCTCCTGAGCCTGATTCTGTTTGAAGCGGAGTAAGAGGAGATAGGCTAGAAGTTGTGCCCGCATATTTAAGAAAGAAACGTCCCCTTCTGTTCAGGAACACTTCAGGAATTTCAGGCTCAATTGCATCATGCTTGCCACTTCAAAGCCTTCAGTGACTGATAGCACACTTGGAAAATATCAAACCTAACATAATCTGACACGGTTATCAGTGTAACTCAACCTGTCTGACAGCCTCCTTCCTGAGGGTTGCTACAGCTCCCTTGTACTCAGAAATGTCTCTAGAGAAACAGCAGGCATTCCTTCTTAACATTATTCAGACTGATAATTGCTTGTTTTAAAAGGAAGCTTTTTTTGTACATTTTCTTTGGGAATAACACAATTCAATGCCTCATACAGTGTCTGTTTTGTTGCTTTGTATTAGAGTTAGTTTTAAATATTCCCTATATCAAGAAATGAAGTGAACTCTTACACCTGGTCTCCATATAAATGATCTAATTTTCATGTATTTTCAATTTATTTGTTACCATCTTGGGTCTGATCCATGGAATAGTTCCACTGATGAGGATCGAAACTGGCCTGCCCATGGCTGAGGTTTCATCTGTAGGGATTCCACCTGGTGTGAAGCATTAAGTATTAATACAATAATACGAACATGGAAATTTCTTTATTGCCAATAGTTAGTTAACTCACTTGAGGCATAGGAGATACAGGTTCAAGTTCGTGCTGTAATGAAAATGTACCTGGTTAAATGCACAGAGAGAGTTGCCTTGTACCTCCAGAAGTCCTCAAGATGGCTGTACTGACCTGCCTTCGGCTCTCTTGATCCAAAGTGTCATGCCTGGGGTGTGCTGGAGATACATTTATCATCAGGCCCCAAGAGGGAGATGTGTTCCCACCTCCTCTCACCTCTACTTTGAGAATTCGTGTTTTAGGGCATCCAGCTGCTGCTATAACAAGGGTTCCCACCAGCTTGCCAATGTCTTATATTAATTAAATGGTAATTTTAATTGAATGTGTACCAACCAACATAATCTTTTGGAGTTGAGAGAAAGTAGTCATCTCTAGGGGCTGGTGGTATCTAAGTAGCAACTATGAGAATAGCAGGGAGTCCAAAGTAGTGTGTTTACACACAGAGTGGCAAACAAGTGACCACCAGGCATCAGATACTGTGAAGCTGAAGGTTGTAAACATACAGTTTGGAGGTGATGGTAGCAACTCTGTCCTGGTCTCCCTATCTCATTGATGTGATCAGACCTAGTCTTGCTCTATTTCACAATGTGGTGGCTGGAGTTAGACAGGAGTCATCTGGCCAAGTGTAGGCATCTGTAGTGTAAATGACAACATTTGAATTGGTTGTCTTCACCAACAAAACTCAGAAAAGATTGGTAGGGCATGACTATCTCACCCACAAATAGTCATCTAAAATCAGTCAGGTGTACTGCATTCTACAAGTTCCAAGATAGTTACATGGGAGATGTTTAAAGTCAGTGAGTGTCATCCCAAATATCATCAGGTATTCTCAGAATGCCATTGAATTTTCTTTAGGCTTTCCAGCAGTTATTTCTTAATCTTTGTGATGGAGTTTTAACAGATGATTTTTTTGAAGAATATTGATTCTGCCTTTTAGCCAAAAAAGCATTTTTTTTTCTTATAGTTGCTTTAGAATCAAGTATTAGGGAAATTCTAGCAATTGACAGTATTGCAGGTAACCAGAATATAACAGTGTTCCTTTTACAATACAGGCAAAAAATTAATTTTTGCAGTCTTGCAGTCTTGGAGTCTGCTCACCAAAACATGGGAAGTCTCTCACTTATCTTGGTATGGTGACAGAAGGGAAGACACCACCTCTGTTACATTGTTACAGACTTGATGACTACTCTAATGTGTAAAAAGACTCTTTTAATGGAGTTACTGGATTTAAACTGCTATAGTCTTGTGCCTTCCAAATTCTCTGGAACTTCGACAGAATTAGACCAAAATAGGTTTAAAAATCTCACCAGACCAGACATTCCCATTGACATTAGTGGTTGCATTTTTACATCAATTTTGCATCAATTTAAACAATTAGTATCAGGCATAAGGCTGGATAGAATCAGGGCCTTAGCACTGGAATCCTTACAGCAATAGCTAAAATATACAATAACTTGAGAGGTCGTATAATTTTTTTCAAAGTCTTAGGAAAATATATAATTCATCTTAAAGCACTTTAAAGTCCACTCCAACAGTTTAGCCTTGTTGAAGGTCTTTAGACCTATTGGATATACATCACTTTAAAAAGACATTCAGTGTATGGCCTTTATAACATTTTAATGTTTGGTGCTAATGGAAGATGATGAATTGGTGAGCTAGGAGCATGAATCCTCGTTTTAGACATAAGGAAAAGCTGACAGCAGTGCACACCTCTCTGAAGTGTGATGACAGCATGCCTTAGTCTCATCTAACAGATCCGTCCAGATTCTGAGTTCACTTACACAAATAATAATACACATTTGTGTTTAAGTAAGCAGCTTGGAATATGTGTTGCTACATTTGAATGCACTCTCAATGCAGAGCAAAAAAAAAATTTAGGAAAATTTTGAACTTAGGAAAATATTGAGGGTGGTCAGAACTTGGAAGAGGTTGCCCAGAGAGGTTATGCAATCTCAACACTGGAGATACTACAATTTTGATAGGACTGCCCCTGAGAAGCCTCTCAAGCTTCGAAGTAGCATCTAACTTCAAAGCTGAATCTGCTTTAAAGGGAGGTTTAAAGCAGATGACCTCCAGAGGTCCCTTCCAATCTAAATTATTCTATGATTCTTATTTACTAGTGTCAGCTTGCCTGACCTTACATTCAATGCAATTGTTATGAAATCAATAAGTTATTTGGAGTCTCTGACACTCCTTTCATTTAGAAAAGGAAGTGACTCTAAATTTCTATTTGTAATTCCACTGGTGACTTCTTACCCTTAGACATTCCAGCTGAAGTTTAACTGGCTGTTGCATACCAATTACATGTTTTGTTGTAACAGTGTTAATTAATCCATGTCTACAACAAATGTCTGCAACTCCTTGCAGGCTGCCCTTCTTTTCTTGCTTTTGGCATTAGTGTAGTAGGTACATTCTGCTAGCTGAGAGCTTTAGGAGCTCCCTTCTGCTGTAATTGTCTAGTCAGGGATGAAGGTCTGCTTACACTTTGAGATGGCAGAAAAAACCCTGGAGTTTCTACACCAAAATAAAGAATATTTGCTCTTCATTCTGACATCCTATCAGGGCAGAAACCAGTACAGAATTGCTAAGGAACAGAGGTGAACAGGTACCAATCTCCTCCTTCACCACACACAATGATTACAATCAGTTGTATAAAGTTGTACTCCTTTCCCCAGGCTCTGTTCTCAATTGCACTGAGGCAAATTCAACTTCAGAACATGTACATTCAGCTCCCAGGGTAGTCTGTAGGTGAAATTCAGCAATAACAAGCATTTGTGTAAGACTAATTTTGCATGTGAGGTCCTCAGACAACCCAGCAAGTCTGTACCGATTTTGAATTTAATAGGTGTTTAATAGAATACACCACCAGTGTGGGAGGTTTGAATGTGTAGAATGAAAACTAACTAATATAACAGTGAACATCCAAGCAGGCTTGTCTTACAGTATGATTCACACCAGCTCAGAGGACACATTATTTTAAGGGAAAAATCTTGGAAAAATGTGGGTGATATTTGAGTTAATGCCTCAATATTAATAATCCCCTTTAATCAGTAGCCTCCTTTGTTTATTTTTTTCTCTCTTTGAGCCAGTGATTGCCATGAAGTTGCTAGATTGAGGTGGCTGAAGAGAGAGCAAGACAGGGGGATGGAGGA
Source organism: Pelecanus crispus (assembly GCF_030463565.1). NCBI lineage: Eukaryota > Metazoa > Chordata > Aves > Pelecaniformes > Pelecanidae > Pelecanus > Pelecanus crispus. The sequence continues at coordinate 209,839,364 of NC_134643.1, forward strand.
GAGCTGAGACGGCTGTGCTGGGAGGGTGGGATGCAACCCAGAAGCTGCCAGGAGCTGCACTGCTGCTTCTTGGTGCCTTGGAGCAGATCTGGTCTAATGACAGACCCTAGACCCTCTGGAGGACTGGAGACCATGGCATTCCTGAACCTGACCTGAGGAAGGGTTCTCTTCCTTTGGGTTATATTTCCTACACAAGGGAGGAGGGTGACTTCATTGATCTTCCAAAGGATGAGGGGATGATACAGAGAGGAGTGAGAAATGAGTGTTTCAGAAGTGGGAAAAGCAAAAGAAAAACTGTCTGAGGGGCAGTTAAGATAGATATATGAAGATGGTCATAGCAGTCATGAAGTGGTTACCCCCTTGGAATAAGACAACAGAGTAAGCTACTGTGGAGACAGAAGACCGATACCCTGAGATTGCTTTCTCAACCACCTGATTTCTAGTCAACTCTCTCTGCTGTAGCATTTTTGCATCTTGTTTTCTTCTGTTTTTTCTATTTTATATCTATGGTATTTTATGACAGGCATCAGGCAAAGTCACAGTCTCCTCTTCACCTCATCTGACCAAGTTTTCTTTGAGCAAAGCATCCCCTTGCGAAGGACAAGGCTTGGAAGTGGTAAGAGGATGTGGCAATTCCCCACCCCGTGGCTGCTGGCTGCATGCCCTTGGTGGGTCATGCCACTCCATGGCCGTGCTGCTTGGCGGCTGCATTGCTCATGCTGCTTGACTGTGAATCCTCTCAGTGGGGTTCCTCGGTAGTTACTGACACTGGACAAGGCACCTCAAAGGACTTGGGGGTCCTGTTGCCAAGTGGAAACCTGACTTAGGCAATTAAGGATGGGCTCCATGGAGTGACATTCGTAACTGCAGCGATGGGCTGTTTACTGAAGGTGAAAAATAGATGTAATGCATTAAAGAGACAAGGGAGCATGTAAGAGGAGTAACACTGGAAGACAGTGAAATATCCCAGGACAGCACTGGCACTGCTCACAGTCCTGAATGAGGAAAGGATGAAGACGAGCTCTTGGAAAAACAGACTTACACAGTAGAACAAAATAGACACCATCCTTCACACTCAGTCTCCCAATCTGTTCAATTTCTACTATGTTACTTTATGAAAAATAAAGACAAACACTTTTTTTTCTTTTAAAAAACAAACAAACAAAAAACCCAAACAACCCAGAAGTTGCTTTTTAAATTCAGCTGTAAAGAGAAATTTGGGAGGGAGCTCCCAGCTTTACTCAAACATGAGGAAAACCAGACCGTCACTCACCATTCCAGCCACAGAAACACAAACAGTTCACAGTAATTCAAGAATGACCTAAACATGCCAGTAAAACAAGGGTATAAAGTACATTTAGTCAAAGTGATTCATTGCACTGTTATGTGTCTTTTTCTCTAAGACCCCTGCACACTTTGTAGTCATTGTGCCTTAGGGGTAAGCATCATCTTATTTTCACCTTTGCCTGCACTGTCAAGCTCTGTATAAGAACTGGTCGCCCTCAGCCTAGATTATAGTCAGTGGAAAGATACAGGCTCTTGCTGCTGTGATTCCACAGTTTGATGTTTTAATGTCTATTTTAAGATGAAGTCATTCACTCCACTCTCATTGATTATTCCCCTCCAGTAACTATAAAGGGTGTCTAGAGTATTTGAGGTAAGTAATTCATATCTATATAGTCAATACCTCGACTGAAGCTAACACCTGCTTTGCTACTTTGTAGATGCCTGTATCACAAAGGATGGGTATCACCTCAGTAGTACTTTTGTTTAGTTGTCCTTTGCTGCAGTTGCTGAAGGTTGGCCATCATTTGGCAGCACTAGGCTCCATCCTGCACCCACACTCCTCTTCGTGAGGGCCTGGAGCCCTGAGGGCTGAGAGAAACACCAGCCAGGGAGGCTTTGGTGAAGTGTAAGCCATCTGAACATGACCCCTCATGGGCCTGGCAAAATCACGAGGCAGTAGAAGCTATGATTAATCCAAGTTTGATCTGATTTGTGGTCTGGGCTTCGGCATGGAGCTGTTACACTGGTGGCAATACTCCAGATTTGGAGACCACTGCAGTGTCCAGTGTGGCCAAGGAGAATGACCGTTGCAGAAGAGACTTGCTACAACTTCACACCTACAGACATGCCTGCTCCTGTCGACATTTGGCTTTTATTCAAACAGTGCCTGCTCGCCTTTCCCTGGTGTGCCACTGAAAGACTGGCTGATGAAAACCGAGGTTGCTGGGTACCAAGCACACTCTATCTACCACATCAGTGACAGACTGTCGTTTGTACTTTCCTGCTCCCTGGTATCTCATCCCTTGACCTACCCAGAGAACAAACCCTATCACTAAATGGTTCCCTAGCCTCTCAAAAAGGGTTTTAGTGACTAGTAGTAAAATACCTAGTGAATAATCATGACAATACATCAACAGCTTCAAGTCTCTCCTCTCTAAGGACTTGAAAAGCCATTCCCAAATGTGCAGGGACTCAGACTGTCTCTGATAAGGTCCTGCATCCTGTGGTAAGAAACGAACCACCTTATTCAATTTACCAGGTGACATCCCTAATGATCAGAAAACAACTCAAGCTCTGTCGATATTATAAGAACGTTTGTTGTTTTATTCTTTTTGGTGGGTACAAAAACCACAGTTTCTTACACAGAACAAGATTATAAATAATATCTGTAACATGAGTGACCCGTAGTCTCTTTTGATTCTACACTGCAGACTGATGACGTACTCTAAACATTTTATCATTTTGTTTCTTGTATTAGACAGATGCAAATCTGTGGAACACAGAATGATGGAACAGAATGAAGGTAACAGCAAACAAGAGGATGAACAACAACTTTTATAAAAAAAAAGTCTCTGAATTTTATTACAGTGATGGCATTTTATATCAATTATTGCAATGAATTGTTCCCTAAGATGGTTAGAAAAAAGAATTGTGTTGTCCTCTACCGAATTTACATCAGTTAAAAAGCAAGCATGTTTCAATATTCCTCTTTTTTTCAAAGAAAATGTAAATAATTTCTTTATTTTTTCACAGGATTTACATATTTATTATTTTCTTATCACAGTTTAGTGATTAATTTCTACAGCTGAACAGCTGAGTATTCTTCCATTGTATATATTGATGTTCTGGAGACACAGGTTAGCATGTTCATTGACTTCTATAGCTATTTTTCTCTCTTTGTCAAGACAAAGACCAAAATGTTGTCCTTTCTGAGCATGTTCTTCACAGTTTAATGCGCTAAATTGGAAAGTCTTATTAGTTTTAAGTCCACTCAAGTGAAATTTGTTGCTGTTAATACGCCCTTCCCAGCCCCCACCCCCCAACAAAACTAAATTATGAATTTTCCTGATATAAAATCTGAGTTTGGGTTTCCGAGCTGAGCTCATGCACACATTGTTGCTGATGATGTCTGGCGCATTTGGACGTACTTCCCTTTCTCAGCCAAATTATTAGTTCATCAATGACACTCCCATGTCGTTACAGTCTGTGCTGTGTTCCCATCAGTCACCAACACAGTTTGATTAAGGCACTCAATTATTTTTTTGGTTTTTATGGTAGGTCCGATGCAATTACAGCCAATCCTGAACTTTGTCTAATTGCAGTTCCAGTATGCACGGCCTTCGGGCAGTCGGGAGTCAATACACGTCCATTTTCTCCCACACTCCCTGTGATGGATAATCTGGCTTTGTTTCTTATGGCTTCAGAAAAGGTAAGCTAGGTTTGAAAAAAAAGGAGAAAAGTGTTACAATGTTTCTGTCCTTCAGCAAACCAGGACACAGCAAACACCAAAATGTTAAATTTTAGACATCTGCATTTTTTCATGTTAACATTAAATATAATAATAGTAATCATCATCAATATAATACATAGCATTTAAGTCTACTAGGGGAAAAAAGACTAGCAATTCTGAGGGTAAATTTCATTACAATAAATCATTACTGATTTAAATATAAAATCCGAATTCAATCAAGAAATTAACATAAGAGGCAATACCTTAATCTAAACTGCTTCAAACTATATTTATATACAGTGAAATGAGAATCAAGACCTTTTATGAACCTGAAGGCATTAGCATCTGTGAATAAAGTCATGCACAGGTGTTTATAGGCTTAGACCTTCAACTAGGAATGTCAAGATAAAATATAACTACTGAAAATTGTTTATAAATTGCAATAGCTATATCAGCTATCTTTGTGATAACTCAATGGATGAAATCTAAAGAAATTATTACTTCTTTTCACAATGCACATATTTAGTACCCGTAAATCTGAGAACTGTCCTCAAATCTCTTTTCATAGATATATTTTCCTACAATTAGAGAAGGTGGGAACTTTCAAAGGAAATGTAGTTTATTGAGAGAAAATACAGTTTTCTATAGTTTTCTACCTTAGGTCTAAATTTTCCACAAGAAAGTTTAATTTTTTTTTTACCTCAAAATCTTTACTTTCAGGTAAATCAGAACAGAATATCTTGTTTAGGGACTAACTGACTTAGGCAAAAAATTTGGATTTGTTTAAAAAAAAGATCTGTAGTTATGCCATCTAACTTTATTCATGTAAAAATCAGTAACCTAATCTAAAAGAGGTCTCTCATGTGATGACAGAAAAAGCCAAGATGACTAGTTTATGATGACTAAAATTAGGGGAGCTGTCTAATGTCAACCCATGCAGCAGGGACACCTGGAACAACAGGCGCCCAAACTATGCTATGGTGAAACAGATTTTAAAGATATCATGTTAAGGTGGTGGGGAAATCTGACTTCTAGTCAGCAGAAGCTATAGTCTATGCAACTAAATCATGCAATTGGTGTGCAGGGATGCAATCTGAAATACCAATTGGACAAAGAGAGACAGGAGGGTGCATTGACATAGGAGCAAAGGGATGACAAACATAAAATCATTTTATTTGCCTTATTACTGATCTCTGCATTTAGAACTTTGTCCCTCTGAGCCCGGTTTCTCTTTCTGAGGTAGCAGTGAAATCCTGAGCTGGTGTTTGATATGCTGAAGTCAATTTTATATATGATTGTGTCTGTATAGGGATGAGGGAGATTCCTTAAAACTCCCAAATGTTTCCACTGCTTCCGGGTGCACTTCTATGAAAATGCAGCAATCTAATATTGCATTGCTATCAGTAGCTCCTTCAAAAAAGAGTTCTTGAAAGTACAGCTGCTGTTGTGGCACAGCTGGAGCTTGGCTATAAAAGCAACTTTCCGAATCAATTACCCTAAAAACCTCAGCCCTCACAACCAGCCAAATTCAGGAAAATGCTTCCGCTTACAGAGGGCATTATGGCATTCCCTTTATGCTGAAAAACCTTGGCTTTGATAATCATCAGTTGCAATGTCCAAAGTCACCCTTTGAAAAATTTCCCTGCTGCCACAGTACTCTGTGACAGGGACTGTTACCAAACATATCTTGACCTAATTCAACAGCTAGATATAAAAAGAGAGAGGTAACGAGGGAGTGGGGACCTGGGTCCATACAGTACCAAACCCCTCAACTACTCCCCAGCAGCAAATAAAAATCTATGCATTTGCAAAGCACAGACACAATGCAACGTGGTGTAGCTCCACATAGTGCACGTCCAGAGTTCCATTGCAAATGGATGTCGAGGACTGGTAACTGCCTGCAGAAATACACAGAACGTGTTTTGGTCAATGGCAAGAAAAAACATGTGCTTTAGTTTTGGGGAGGGATGAGAGTCGAAACCAGGTTCCAATGAAAACTTGGGTGGAAAAGGGACAGCTTACTCCAGACGTGCTAAATTTCCCAGAAAGTCATCGTTACGTACCAGCGTCTCTCCATCACTTTGACCAGCTATCTATTCATGGCCATTCAGGGTTTGCCATTGGGAAATCTGAGAGACAACTCAGATTTATATGGGATATACGAGCTATGCATAACTGTGGTTTTGTAGCTCAGTCTGTTATATAGCTTTCTGGCCATTGACAACACACTCAGGACAGGAAGACAGTAAAAAGAGATCCACCAAAAAAAAAAAAAAAATCAAATGAGAATAACAAACAATTTCTCAGCAGCCTTCCACAGAATAACAGAAAAAGCTGCAATAAAACAACTCTTCCCTTCTCACAGCAGAGATTTACAACAACTCAGCAACGCACCACAGAAACAAAGTTAACAAAGCCAGCAGGTCAAACTTGTACTCGGGAAGGTGCCATAAAGCCAAGTAACCAGGTAAGCTTCTGTGTTATATTTTAAATGATGCTATAGGTAATAAGCCAGGCTAATACTCTGCTTAACTGTGCTGTTACAATTTCAGATTTATAGCCTGGCTGCAAAAACAGTTTCAGGAGAGGCTGGGGTGAGAGGGAAAAGTCTTGGTATTTACTGTAAATATTACCCAAATTGTGAAAGTCTCTGTGCTGTGAGTGTATGCCGTTAATAATGATAATGTATTTTCAAATTTGTCATTAGTTTTGATTAAATTAGTTGTGGAATTAATCATGTGAAAACACTGACTGCCCTGTTCCTGTTGGGAAATGGGAATAAAAACTGATACCCTCAGTCTATATAATACAAATATCTTAGCTTGTGTGGGTTCTTTTGTTCTTCAGGCTCCTCTAGTATCTGGGTCACATGAAGGTGTCTTTGGCACAAATATTTAAGATGAACTTTTAATGAATTTTTCCATCTTGAATATGAAATTGGAAGCATACAAGTCAAAATAAGTGCATTACACATTTACTGAGCCATCCTGTAGCACTTCACCTTTTTTGTGATTAAATTCATAATTTTTTCATTGCTTTTTGTAGTTTTGTAATTAATTTCATTAATTATAAACAACAGCGTGGGATGGGAGAGCAAGAGAAAGCAGTTGAACTGGAAGCTCGTTCATGAGCTTCATGGCCCACTGAGAAGGGCATGGAGAGGCGGTGGTGGTGGCTGGCTGGATACTGGGACAATCCCTTCAAAAGGCTGTGGGTTTGGGGTGAGGAACTCAGTAGGGCTTTTCCCTAGAGCAGCTGGAGAGAAGGCTGTTAGGCTCTGCACTGTTCTCATGGCATCAGCTCAACTAGTGTACTGAGGGCTTACTAATACGCAAAAGTGGAAAACTGCTGCCCAGGGGAAGAGGAAGGGATTGTTCCGTCCTTAAAGCAAACTTCCTTCCCCGCCCTAGGCAGATGCAATAGCCTGTTATCCCTTCTGAATGTCTTCATCCCACACGTACAGACTAGTCCTACATTTTCATTTTCTGCTGCCTCACAGGCAGGTGAATTTCCCTGAGGCAACTCACTTTTGACTGGATTAAACTAAAAGAAAAAAACATGGTAATGAATATTAATTGTCAAGTGGGTTATTTAAACTATTTTATATTAGTTTAAAACACATACTATTGAAATTATTTGATGTTAGCTTAAAAAGTCAGTGTGTTGGTTATTCATGCAGGGTAGAACCGCAAGCATCTTTCCATATTAGCAAGTTTTAGTCCCAATATGATCCCTTTACTCCTTGGATAAATAAACATATCAAAGGTTTTGAAATGTGTAAGATAGACACATGTCTGCAGAAGTATGCGTAACCAGTGCAGTGGGCTCTGTACTGCTGCCAGCTAACAGGGGTTTCTGACCAGCGTGTGTACGAACAGACGGCACAGTCAGCCTGTACCAAGCACAGCACACAGGCAACCCCTCGCCGCCTGTGTGCCTAGGGATGGCCAGGTGTTGCCAGGAGAGGGTGACTGGACCGTGGCAGTCTTCCACATCTACGCATAGGCGTTTTTACAAGAAGTTCACGTGCTGAAATTTCTCAGCAATTTTTCGCTGTAAATATTATGGCAAATAAGTAGAATGAAGAATTTCAGAAGTCTATAAATATTCACTCAAGATCCTAGTTATTTCTATTTATTTTCTGAATTTTTAAATGTCTGCACACTAAAATGTTTTTAGAGATTATCAGAAGTTTTGACTGACCCAAACATCAATTTTCAATAAAATAAAATGCAATGTGGGCATTTTTTACATACTTTTTTCCTATAAGAATTAATCTCTGTCTTGCAACAAGTCCCACAAAAATCTAAACTTTAAAGAAAGGTACTTATGATCTTTCCTTAAAAAATAAAACTCAGTTAGCCCTAATTTTTATTTCAAGAAAACAGTAAGGCTAAAATAAATTCTGCAAGTATAATCATAGTGATTGTTGCACTGGAATCACAGAGCTGGGTGGGAACTCAGGGCATTGTCAAGTCATGCCATGTTTAGCATGCTAAGCCAGTTTGGGTCAGGTCAGTATTTGAATGAAAGCTTTGGTTTTTTGTTTGCTTTCTTTAAGACTATGTTTCGGATGCATTGCACCCTGTAAACTTAATAAGGGATATGTTTTCTAGGACTTTTATATCAGCCTGGGGACACTCTCAGTTCTGGGCACTTCACTACAGAATTTAAAGGAAAAAGATGTCTTCATCTGCATTTTGCACAATTGCTTGCACAGGATTATTTCTTTTTAAGACCCTTATTACTGACAGTAGGCAGTGAACTTGGGAGATCAATATTAGCATCTGGAAGTCCTGATTCCCAGTTCACAGTAATGAACACTGGCCTATACTCGTGGAGTCCCCCTGACACTTACTCTGCCTCACATTTTCACTAGTGAACAAAGTGCACAGCTAAGACTGGCGCTTTTTTTACATGGGGAAATTAGGCAGCTCTGTTACAATTGAAATATACCCAGGGTCATGACTTCTTGTACAACAGGGAACAAAAGAAAACTACACAGTGACAGTACGTTTGGGATAGTTTCCCAACCAGCGTATGCCAAGCCCCCTCCCTCGCCCCCCGAGAACCCACCTATTCCTTGCAGCGCTCCAGCTATCATGCTCAAACACCATTCTCTGCTCACTCTGTGTTTGCTCTGTACTGTATGGTTCGGTATTGTACCGGCTGTGCCTTTAGACTGTAAGCTCCTCGGGACAGGGACCTGTTATGTGTTTGGCACACTTCACCTATTGTACAGCGCCGTGTACTCCAGCGCTATATAAATAATAAATAAAAAATAATAATTGTATCTCCAGTTGTTTCCTCCAAAAATTTTTCTAGGTGGCAACACAAAAATTATATTCTTCATCTCCTTTCCCTCAATTTTTGTTTCTTACTTCCACTATAGGGATGGCTCAGTGATTTCAGGAAAATGTAGCTCAAGCTTTTTGTTAACACAGGAGACATGTGGCTTGCTATTTGCAAGGGCACGGAAGCTCTAGGTAGCACGAAAGGGCAGGGTCCTAGCTGCACCTTCACTTATAAAGCAGCCAGTATAGCTTGGGAGCTATGTAAATGTTATATTTAGAAGCTCAATTTGCTGCTACGTGCCATTTCCAAAGGTCAGAGAGTTGATTTGACTAATGATTAGTTGGCAAGATACTCACTGCATGGATGAGAACAAGTGCATTAGTAAACCATCCCTGCACGCCTACTCAGGGGAACTACGCAGGATGCAGCTTGGCAACATCAGCAGTTCAGTCTCCGAAATCACTGCGTGAATGTCTAAAATACACTAGTCCTGAGCTAGGTAAGGGGGTATGCTACTGAAAGCTGAGGACGATAATCGAGGTCTATTCACTGGTTAGTGACTTTTTGTGGTTATTATAGTGGGCAAAGGATGACCTGAAACAGGATATTGTGAAAAAAATGCCACACAAATAGCATAAAACATGTATCAAAGGGAGGGTGAAGGAATAGGGTGGGGAGGAGGGAGAGAAGGTAAAACAACATTTAGACTTCTTGTAACAGTGCCTTGTCTTCCGTTAGATTAACTATGGTTCAGTGATGTTGCCTATCCTAAATCTTGATTATAATGAAGTCCCAGTTAGGGCCAACATTGAATAATAAAGGCTTACAGCAATTTGTCACTAGTAGAGTGCAAACCTTTAGGAAAATAGACTGGCCAATCAAGTAATTAAACACTGGCCCTCTGAATATATATTTTATGATTTCAAATAGTTGTCATCTCTCAACTGATTCGACAACATTGAGTTGTTAAAAATGTATTTTTTATGTTAAAAATTCCTTGCAATGCAGATGTCTATTAGCAACATAGAATAGTATACTGTACATCTGCAGCCAAAAAAACTGAACCACTGTGCATTGAAGTTTTCCAAAATATAAAGCTCTGTTCAGAAGCAAGCACCACTAGACAGACATGTCACAACACTGCGTTACAAGATGCATCACCCACTCACTGTAGTAGGCCCTAAGTCCTACCCCTAAATTTTAATACTTTCGGTTCCATATACGTTGTAACCTTCTCTATAAGTTGCTAAATTCTGGGTATTCTGCGAGGAAGTTGGGTTAAAAGTCTGTGCACTCTTTGCCACCTTCATTCGTTTCGCCTCTGCCCTGGACTTGTAACAGAACTCTATCAAAGCCACCAGCATTGCCAAGCCCAAGCCTCCAACCAGAATGTAGAAGACTCCAGCAACGTTGCTGAGACTCAAGGCACTCGTCTTGTCCTGGGGAAACAGAAGCGACACAGTTAACCCCGGAAACCAGACCGCTAGGAGCACAAGCTACACATTAAAACATTGGAAATAGAAATAGATAACAATGTTTAGCCGAAATTAAATGACAGTTGTTTACATACTTCTCACAAAATTTGACCTATCTGGATCTGTGAGATATATTTTAAGCGCCTAATTTTCCTGGTCGGCATAAAAAATATTACAAGTATATTGCCAACATATCAGGATGTCACTGCTTGCTTACTGCAAGGCATTACTTCCACTAAGTGGAGAATTAAACAATGACATGTCTAGCTCTGTTTAGGGGACGTTTTAGCACTGATACAAAACTGCATTTACGGAAAGCTCTTTAAAAGCTTTGAAATCCAGAAATCCATTTACATCAGACAAGACTCTGCTTGATCTTTATGAAAACAGTAATTGTACTTGTGGTAGGCATTGTTGTTAATTTAAAAGATCCAGACTGAGTTTCTGATACTTAAATAACAGATGAAAATAACATGTGAGGCTTAAGTTATGTCTTTGAACAAACACTTCCTTTGAAAGTGCACACTGTACCATACACACCATGACATATTTGCCTCTTACCGATTATTGTATTTTGTTTTATTTTATTATAGATACAGTTCTGGAACATGCCCATGGACTACTAAGGCTCAGTAATAGTAAAATTTTAAATAGCAGTTTCTGAAATCTTACGCATTATTCATAATTTAGACAACAATGAGAACTTTCTTTAGCAAATTATTAAATATGCATCATTTCATAAATGATCACCTTCTTGGACGTACTGTAGTAAATAACTATTCTCTATACTTCACTGCTTAGTTATGAACCGTATTTTTTTATTTGAAATCCAGGTGCATTTTTAGCACAGTTCTCAAGGAACTCTCAGGATTGACTTCCATATACTACATTGTGCACCTTAGGATACTTATAAAGCTTTATTCTTATGCAGACTATATAATCTTTACCTAAAGGAAGGAGAGTACTTAACTTCCGATTGTAATCTCTATGAAATTTTAACTTACAAAGAACACAAAACATTTGGATGTTTAATTTAAAGAGGCACTATTTATTGTGTAATCAGTAGATTAGCACAGTAACAATTCCCATGGATCTATAGAGGCGTTTGGGACTTATAGCTGGCTTCTGCTTTGTCTGTCTCTTTTTAGCTGGCTAAGAGGACTCTGAATATCTTGGAGCCGACTGTGTTCCTCTGGTGGCAATTGCTAACAAGGTGCTTGCAAACAAGCAGGAGGCAGGACTGAGGAAGACCTGACCCAATGTAGGTGGTGGGTTGAGGCTTTCTCAGCTGTCATTTACAGGTGCTCCGCCATCCTCATAACTGCTTTTCACTCCTTTCTCCAAAGCACTTGCCAGAAAAAGCAGGATGTATTGGAAGTTTGTTTCCCAGGTTAATTTTGCCCCCTGTCCAGCAGGGTAACTCTCAGGGCACGCAGGAAGCAAGCAGTCACTGCCCGTCACGCTTTCCTTTCAGCTCTGGACGGCGCAGGCTGGCACGGACACAGGCGCTGTGAAGAAATTTCAGGCTCCCTGAATACAGGGCTGGCACTGAGAGTGGTGCTTCCCAGCCATCAGAAAATACCCGCTTCTGCGTTTGTCCCCAAATAGAGAGAAATAGAGAAGGCTCCATTCCCTGGAGCTGTCAAGATTAGTTTGGGAATGGACTAGGGTAAACACTGGAAGCTGTAGAAAGCTATTAATTATCGAAGCCTTTCACTTCAAAGCTCAAGTTAAGTCTTTCTTGGCTCCTCAAGGAGCCAGGGACCTTCCCAAAAGGAGCCAGGCACAGCCAGCCTGGGCAGGGATGAAAGGCAATCCTCCCTGCTAGCATTTCGCCTTTTCAGAAAACTGCTGTGGGAGGCCAGCTCTGAAAGGAGAAGGTGTCAAGGGACATTTCCTAAGCGGTTAGTGGGAAAGTCCATGTCCCTTAGGCAGGAAGGAGACAACTAACCTAACCTGCCTCCCCCAAAACAAAAAAAAAGCCTTGTTAACTCTTCAACAGATGCCCTGAATATGTAGGAAGATGTTTGGTGATTTATATCACTGAAGACTTTAAAAAGCAATAGTGCTTCTTTAAATTAAAGTGTGACCCCCATCAAGATGGGGCAAAGCTGATTCGTTCTGTGTCTACAGCTGCTTATTTTATTTCTAAGTCATTTTGTTTATTACTTCCTTTACTGCTTTGTGAACACGATAGTAGGTCCCGAACTGCAGCGACTGACCTTACTTCCAGAGTCCTTGGGTCCACATTCACCTTTATCGTACCACCATTTGTTTTTCAGCTTGTCTAAGACGCCTGCCTCACTGAGTTTCAAAACGGCAAGGTTTACAGGAGTTCTTCACGTGGAAAATAACATAAATAACATTATATATGTTATTTTATGTTATTCAAGTAAAACTACATAGAATCGCATTGCAAAGTGACAGAGCAGAGGCCACAGTGGGTGCTATGTCATGTACTGTTGGCCCAGGTTTAGAGACAGACATACGACCGGGACCTGCTCCATCGCTTTAGGTAACAGGCACATACTGCTGGGGAAGATTTGTAAATAAATAGTATGCAATTACTGTGAACCCAAAACTATTGGCTTAGACATATTAAAAACATACCCTTCAGAGACATATATAATGCATGGATATACAACTTAAGAAACATATTCATTTGTGTTCCTTGCTTTCAATCTATTTTTAGTCTGCATACATATACAAACTAACAATATGACTTGGCTATAGCTATTTCATTTACTGCCCTCAAAATTATCCTGGCAAGAGAAAGGAGATGCTTCGTGCAGTTTGCTGCCCATAACCACTTGGCACAGACCTGTCATCAGGAGGTCTGCATGCAGGGAACTTAGGGGGAGAGCTGCAATGCCCTTATCCTCAGCTGAGAAGAACATGACAGTCAATCTTTCATTTTCATTTCCTGTTTCAACATTATTTTTAAATTCAAAGTTTTTCCTTAAATCTCACTTATTCACATAAGTCTTTCAAGGGTCCCAGGCTGACGATAAATTTCTACTTGGAATATCTTCTCTTACTAGTGGTATTTGCTGTGTGTGGTGTGACACAGTGTAATATTGAGATGAAACCTAATCTGATGCCTCAAAGTCATGAACCATGTTTACACTGAAGTTACTTAAACTCAGTGAATAATCTGAGAGTATTATGGTAATGCCCCACTTCATGCAGTTGTACCAGTTTATTTTCTAAAACCCTATGAAATGATTAACAAACTTATTTTATGTACTTTCCACTTTGAAGAATTGACTGTCCAGTTAATGTTGTAGGCATATGGATATCTATTTATGTGCAGTTGTGCATGAAAACACAATATATATCAGAGAAGGAGGTAGATAAACAGAAATGGCATGTGATAGATAGCCTTTTGGTGATGTTATATGACATAGGACCTGATCCTGTGTGTGCCAGCAGATTCCTATGGGAAAATTAATTTCTCAGAATGCACCATAATCCATGCATTGCTAAAATGTTAACTCATTAATTGAAGGCTTAATAAATAAATAACCAGTGCAAGCATTAATGAGTATAGTGTAACTGAACCTACTAAAATAGTTACTATGAAAGACAAAAGGGGCTTGTTACACTCTATAACTGGTTTAACTGGAAATCCCCAAATGCTAATGTATTAATATATTTGTGCATGTTTTTATATATATATATTTAATACACAAATAACAGCTCCTGAACCTCACATGCTACTTTCAGCTTTAGGGATCCTGTCTTTTCATACATTCTGATTACTGTTTGTATATATACATAAAGGGGGGAATCCACCTCACCTCAGTTTTTTCACCCGTAAGTTATGCCACAAGCTTTGGCTGCCTGTCTAGGCCTCCTTGCAGTTAAGGGAAAAAGATAGGTACCTCCAAAAGGTGGGCTTAAATATGAGTTTTAACAAAGGATGAAGCATGATGTCAAGATGCCCATCTCTTTTAGTTTACTACTGAGGAAGCCTCGGTGCCTCGGAGAAATGACAATTTTTGACAGCTACAATTGGGTGAGAGGATTCCCAGGTACTATCAAGTGATCCCTTTAAGGAAAGGAAATGCTTCATCCACTTTGCAAATCCCACACATTTAATTCATATGGAATACTCTGCTTCTGGAACAGAAAAAGCCTATTTCTTGATCTTTTCCAGTATTCAAACTTACAGTTTGTCTTCAGGCTTCCTGGCAGTGGGTTGTGCAGGTTGATAGTGAAATATGGGAGTCCCACAGCTGTGAAATGAGGGGGTAGCAGTTTGGGATGCTGGCAAGTTGCCTGTCAATATGATTCTCTGTTTGCTTCTAGTACGAGTGCGAAATAATTAATATTATTTGGATAGCTGTCACCTGTAACATGTCATGCACTGGCACTGAGCCACATTTCGGTGCGCCTAAATCCCAGCAGTGTAATGGGGCTGGTTGTGACAAAGATAAGGGACATCCAGGTACTGTTCTCACATGGAAAATCAGAAGCCTGTGGAGTTGTTGCAGATTAAACTGATTAAAGTGATAATTAGGATTCGATATGAACTATCGAGACCAGCAGCAAGCTGTGACAAGTCAGAAAACAGATGTGTCTCAGTCATTTGCTTATTTTTTCAGTACTAACAGTTTAGGTATATAAAGCCTGATACAGACAGGGATTTTTTCTTCTTTGCAGCTGTAGTTCCCTTAATGTCATCCTTTCTGCATTGTCTCTGCAAGGAAGCTCTGAGGTTTTCCTTCGGGACAAGCAAGCAATTTCATGCTTAAAATTGCCACGCTACCCTCAGTATATAACTGAATGCAATGGCAATGGCCAGCATAGATGAGGCAATTCCCACTTTTCACTGAAATGCAGCCAGTGATGTGTCTGAGGTCAGGCCCTTGTTTCTCTCCTCCACTATTTTTGCTGAAACACTTTCTGAATCAAGGCGCCACACAAACTCGGGGGAACCTGTCCTCTGCCCCTCACTTTCTTGCCTGCCCTAGCGAGGCCGTGTGAATGAGACACAACGTGTCCTTTACATCTCACCTCAGACAGTCCTAGCTGTGACGAGGGAGAAGCACTCCAAGATAAATTTAAAATAAAATTTAAAAATATTTTGCACTTTCAGAACAGAATTTTTGTCCAACTTTAAATCAGCCAGCTGCAATGGGAAATGTACATGGTCCAATACCAGAAGCCCAACTGAGGGGCTGCAGAGTGGACTAGGAAGATTTTTGCTTACGCTTTTCAGAATAGCAACATATATACCTGTTTGCAATCACTGTAAATGATTGCAGGTGTAGTGATTTTTCATGTATTTTAGGCTTTGTTTTGTTTGTTTTTTCATTTTAGTAGATTTTCAACAGCTTCCATGGGAGATGAATGCCCAGAGCACCCTGGCTTTCATGGCAAGTCGCTTATCTGGGCATCTTTACTTTCTTTGAAAATATCCTCTCCAAATAAGCATCATTTTGTCCATGTCAGTCATGAACTCGAGAGACTACAACTTGTTACTACACTGCTTACACAATCAGTTGGTGAATAGTCCCACTGATATAAAAGGGGGCAGAAACCAAAATCAGTATGGTCTGCTGTACATGAGCAAGAGTAATGTACTTAAGTGATATACAGAGGATAGATCCAGCATTTGGAATTAAATTTCCCATCAAGTTCAGTCTTGTATACTTAATATTACAATGGGAAATGACAATAGATTTTGTTTTTTCCCAAGTTGTTCAGTGATTCCTGAATTACCACTGTTGGGCTAAATCTTCAACTAGAGTAAACTGGCAGAGTTTGTGACGATCAGTGTAGTTTTTCCAATGTACAGCTGCTGAGAATCTCCTTTGTTATGTATAAACAGGATCCATCTGCCTCAAATTCATGTAAGGATAATATATGAGAAATAGTAACTAAAATTACCCTTTATATATGGAGAAGACTTTGTCCCATGTAGCCACAGTGCAAAACAGTTGTGTGACAGCACAGGAGACCTTGCTCTTCACCCATATGCTGAAGTCAGCAGTGGCGCAGCCTGACCTGGGTGTAGGGACACTGGTTTTCTACCTTTTCATCATGTTCTCAGCCCTTCTACCTCTTCTCTCAGCTTCTTACTCATTTCCTCCTACCCTGTCATCAATCACTTGCTGTTGGAAAGGCTGGTTTTGAAGAGCCTCGGGCTGGATCTTGTGCCAGCAACATCAGTGAAATCACAGTGCTTTAAAACGGCATTAATGAAGTTCTGATTTAGTTGTGTTCAGGACAACGAATGGGCAATTATAGCATTTAAATGACAATACTGAGCAATTCTGAAACCAATACAGAATTTTGGTAGACAGGGATTTTAAAAATGCAATCATGAGTTTGCTTTAGGAGCATTTTCATTAACCACTCATGGCTGAGCCATTAATTAAGTGTAAGGTCAGCCTCATCCACTGAATGGAAAACAAGGGCCACCGTGTTCTCCTGAGGGCTGCCAGCAGAGACTGGAGGGGAGCTCCATCAGCACAGCTTCCTTCCACTCACACTTGTATTTTATACAATGGAGCAGCGTGGCAGAAACTGTGTTTAAATACCTTCCCATGCATCATACGAAATGTTGATGGCATACAGTTAAGAGCTGAGGTAATACCTCCAAAGGGATTCAAAACGACTTGGGGACCTCAGTTTTATCTTCAAACATGACTTTATTACTGAGGTCACTAAACCACAGGTGGTTCACACAGGGCAGCTCTCTGAACTGTCTTTCTGAATTTTGGAAGATTTTTCCTTAAAGGGAACAATAAATGGGGAGGCTAGAGACCTTTTAAGAGCACAGAATGGAGGTAGGAGAAATCTTGGTTTATAGAGCAACACAAACCTTTGGAGAACTGCTGAGCTTTCATAAAACTCCCCGATTTCTATAGTCCTCTGTACTATCATGAAGGCTTTTTCTGGGTCTAGACTCTCATATTCTGACTAGTGAATAACAATAGTAACAGGACTGTTATCAGTCATCTCAGGTGCTGTACTTCTTTCAGGAGAAGAGGATGTTCTTATTCTCATTCATGACAGTAGGAAGCCCTGCAATTTGGACTGGAGCTGCTAACAAAGCTCAGGGTTTGTTCTTTTTAAATTCATACAATGAAAAGAAGTATTAGCTAGAGATGCTTAAAAGCTTAGTTCAGGACTTGTTGGTAGCTGTCAGGTTTACAACAACAGTGCATGGTGTCCTGGTTGTTCCACTAATCATCATTTGCTAGAATATAAAATTAAAATATTTAGAGCTCCATTAATTCAGTAGAAAGGGTCTTATTGACTTTAATTGATCAGATTCTACAAGACTGTTCCTGAACAAGGAAATGGATTTTGTAGATGACAAATGGCTAACTAACACTTTGGGGAGTCAGAGTAGCTGTAATTTAAAAAACAAGACCAGCTGCTGCTGCTGCAGTGCAGAATTTGAGAAGCATGGTAATGCCCACTCATCTCCATGACGTTGCCTGGTCCGACTGAATGTGGACAGTGCAGGAGCATGATAAACCTGGGGCTTCCCAGGAGCACTGGTACTGCCTACTCACTCAGCTGTGCCTGGGAAAAAGCGTGGCAAAAAACAGGCCTGAGGTCAGGCGAATGTTGCTGGCAGGCTGTGTATAGTCCTAGGACCACAGGTTGAGCTCCATCATGTTCTCCATCCTTTGCTAATGCTGCCTTGCCCACAATATTTTCTATTGCGTCCTGAACTGCCAGCGTCACCTATTTTTCATTTCCACTGGCAATGTGTTCCTTCCTCCCTCCTGCGTTCACAGATCCTCCCTGTTTCTCCATGGACCACACTCCTTGCCTTTCTTTTCTACTTTTTTCCCCCACCCCTTTTTCTGTCACTTGCCATCACACCAGACTTGCTCCTTCAGCACTTCTAGACATCTTCCTGAAACCAATACAGAATTTTGGTAGACAGGGATTTTAAAAATACAATCATGAGTATGCTGGGATTGCCCATCCCTCTACTATGAGCTGCTCCCCTTTTCCTGCTTCATGACTCAAAGCACCAGTGGCTGGTAATCAGGGAAAGTAAGTTAAAAGCATCCTTAGTTTGCTACCTAGCTTTTATCTCACCTTTCAACCACAGCAGGTTTGTGAGGAGTGTATGCCAAGAAAATGGAGGTATTTTAATGATATGACTCCCTGTCTGTGACATTTAAAAAAACGAACTAAACATCCCTCCCCCAATAATGCAAAAGTTCAGGCTTGGGTGGAGCATATAATAGTAGCAATGTGGGATATTTATGGTTCACTTGTCAACTTCCTTACAAGAAGTTGGTGTCTGCTCCATTTGCAGGTAAGCACTATCAGTGTCGAACAAGCCTAGGCACTTTGGATGTGCCTAGAGAGCAAAAATAGAGACCATTTTTGAAACTGTGACTGCTGGCGAGCAGAGCAGTGGGGGGAAAATAGGTAGAGCAGCAGGATCGAAGGCAAAGTGAATAGGATTAGGAGACCAGTTCTGGGTGAGTGCAGAACAGCCCAAGGGATGGTCCCTGAGGCCAGGACACAGCATGAAAGAGCAGGAGAACTAAAGGAGAGAAAATAGTAAGAAAAAATATATGTAGGCAACTGTAAAGAAAGCTACATAAACCGCATATGACAAATCAGTCAAATTTAATCATCTGTATCTGACTAGCTCTGTGCCTGCACAGTTATCTGTGCAGCATTTTCTTATATATTGTTCACACACAAGCACATAAATAAATATTATTACATGCTACCTGGCATAGGAGGGGTATTTTTAATATCTTCGTCCTCCCCCACTTCACCATATTCCACTTCCACATCTTTGCTTCTTTTCAGCACAAGGCAGTTTCCCAAAAGGAAGCTGTGAGGAGGCAAGGAAGTAGTGGCACTGACCATACAGAAGATACGGAAATGCAGGAAGAATGAGAAGCTGTCATCACCTCAGCCTAAAAGTCAGCCTAAAATTCTTGTCTGATAAATTTTGCCTAGGAAACCACTATGGATTTCAGTTTGCTGGTAAGAAATCAGGAAATGTCAGCGTGAAGATGTTTTAGCTGAAATTTGTCCTCCTATTTTGGATACTCACATGAAAATTGTAATTTGTACCAGCATTGTTTGTGTCAACAGTGCATCCCTGAGCCTGGACCATGCATTAGATCACTGCTAGGAGGCAGTCACACTGATTTTCACCCTTTTCCTCAGCTGTCACTGAAAGCTATTTTGGGTAGTAACATATAGTAGGTAAAATGTCTGAGCTGGTATTTGCTCCTGAAGGTTTCAAACTGCTTGTTCAGAAGAGCAAGCCTGGAAAAGGCTCATCGCGATTTCAGAAGATGGAGGTTTCTGAAAACTGGTAATAGATCTCACAGCAGAGACTGTTTACGAGTTCCCCTTGGGGCGCTTAAACAAATGCAAATATTTTTGCTTTGACAGTAATTGCATACACCTAGATTTCAGCTGCAGGTACCAGCAGTGCTGTGCTACTGGTGAAGCTGTTTCGTCGCAGGTAAAACCCCAGCAGATGCACCAATTACTTTACATACTGTTTACCCGCTTTTGGTGACATTGAGGCTAACCTTGGAGTCACCTCCCCCGCTGCCACATTCTCCTTTGTCGTACCACCATTTGTTTTTCAATTTGTCCAAGAGGCCTTGTTCATTCAGTTTTAAAACTGCGAGGTTAACAGCATTTCTTGAAACGATAAAACATATTTTGTAAGAAACTGCACAGCTGTTAAGATGTTAGAAGGAATGAGGACTTAAGCTGTTTATAAGCTTGATCCACACACTAAATAAACCTCTCATTTCCATATTTCAAAGCTCTTGACAGCACAAATAATTGCGGTTACTTTCAAATGTGAAAAATGTGTTTCCAGTGTTGAAATCATTTTCAGAATGGCTTGGATTTTAACAAGAAAATTCTATCAACCAACCAAAACTATTTTTGCAAAATGATGATAAAACTCTGCCTGGAATTATAAACAATTTACACAGATTTATTTCAATCTATGTTTAGAGCATCTTTAGTGTGGGCCCACGCTGATTTTTCAAGCAGATGGGAAAATGTGTTCCCATATACTAAAGAGGCAAGATCCAGACGGCCTATGCTAAACACTGCCAGTCACTATGTCACATACAGTTTAGACATATAGCACTTCAGAGTGATCCCGCACAAGCTATGGGCTAAGGGTCCAGAAACAGGCAGTGTGAGGTAGAGCTGAAGAGGAGGGCTAACAGCTTGCACGCTGACTACGATGCTGTCTAGAGCCAGTCAACAGAAAACAATGCACAGGTAAGGGCTGGGAGTCCTCCCTGTCTGAAGGTTCATCACCTGCTGTAGGCACATCCGTATGTTTGGGATGCAGGCTCTAGAGTCCTGCTCCCTTTGCACAACAGAGGCTCAGCTGAAATGCAAGACCTGGGGTCTAGCTTAGTGCCGTGACTCCAGGGACCGCCCTGCTATCCCGGGAGAGCACGCTGTCTCCCAGCCCGAAGGGCACCCGTGGTGTGGGGGAGGAACATGGAGGGCATCCTCTCCGGGGACACCTGGGGACAGTGCAGCCAAGCAGGAGCTCAAGCGCTGGGAAGACCCAAACCCAGCCCGTTTGCTGGGTGCTGAGATACCAGCAGGTAGTCGAGATGTCCTGAGCACTTTTCCCTGAAGGGTTTGTACATGTTATGCTACCACTGGATGAAAGATGAATCCTGCATTACTAGCAGCATGCTGGCTTAGGCACAACAGACTGAAAGGGGCTCCACGACACCCGGTGTCCTCTATCTCATGTTTAATGCTCTTTTTTCAGGTGAGAGAAGTACCTGAGAGATATTTTGGATCCATGCAGGCAGAGGGGCATTGCTGACATGAAGGCTAAAGCAGAGAATCACCACTTCTGTACGAACTCAAGGCTGCTGGGACTGCACTGAAACTCAGGCAAGAAAGGGACACAGCTTGTCCTAGGATGGGGTTGCTTCTGCACATGCTCAGAGGTTTTCCTTTCGGTGCCCAGAAAGCACTAAGACTGGATGGCAGAGGGTAGACAGTATAGATTAACATACAAACCCAAAGGCACCTGGATTTATAATAGGAACTACAGTCACTATATGACATTTTAAAATCAGTTGATAACTAATCTGCCAAGGCATTTAGACAGCCTTCATCACCTCCTGAGGATCCTTTGCACTTGTTTAAGTGTATGACTTCCTATCTTTATTACTAAGAGCCTCAACAGTCACATATCCTAATCGTACACAACTACATGAGTATTTATTCGTAATTCATAATAAACTTTTCTCTTCCTCTTTTCATGTTCAGAGGTCCCTAGTGCATCCATGCCTATCAGACATGTACACTGTTTCTGGTGGGTGTCTGCCCAGGCTTGCTTGCGGATGTGCACAGGCATGTGGAGTAGTGGCATCATATCCTTGAAGCATCATTCATCTCCAAAGAGAAGAGAGGTATCTGTGAGGTGCCAGTAGCTTAACTACTGCTCTTCAGGGACCATATGCAGTTGAGAAAGATGGAGTTTCTCCTTCTCTGAATTTGTTTAATGCTGTCAAGATCTGCCTGTCAGGGCTGAGTGGGATTTGGCAAGAGCTATGCCCGTCAATGGCATCTTCCCCTCCTCAATTATGAGAGGATGCAACACCTTCAAAGCACTCGGAGAAGGGTTGGGGAAGACAGATCCTCTGGTGGCAGGGCCCCATCAGATCTTATGGCACCAGAAGCCACTGGGGCTTGTGACTCGCCTTCTCTAGAGACGGCTGGTCTCTGCTCCCTGGGGGTCCCTTCTGGTCTTAGAATGGAAATTTTTCTCTCACTCATTAGGAATGATATGTTCCTGGCAAACAGGTACAGACAATGGTATTTCACAGCTTATGGAGCATTCCATACAACATTGACCCTGTTTGTGGGACAAATGTCAGCTTCAGGACATACCTTCACTGTCATATAGCTCCTGCTGGAACCAAGATAGGTCTTTGCTGGCTGGTCATGGACTTTGGAAACTGCTTGCATGTAGACCTGACTTTATCTAGCTTCACTGTAGTTACATTTATACAAGATTTTCAATACAAATAAAGTAATTGCTTGCCTGTCCCTGAAAGTGAAAATGAGAACTGTAGGCTGTAGTGGGAGTGATAACAGACTGCTCTTTGTGGATAAAGCGTTAAGGGGAATTTAGCAGCCAGGCTGACAAATGTGATTTTGCATAAGTGCTCTAATTATGGTTCACACTCCAGAGGGAGAGGAGAAATCGCAAAATTGGAATGAAATTGTTCATTTGTCCCTTTTGTTCTTGGAAGCAATTGCTTTTGAACCAGTCATATTACTACAGATTTTTCCTACTCAGCTTTTAGTTACAAAGCCTATGCTTTTGGCCTGTTTGCCCCATTCAGAAAGGTAACTGTGTGGCCAGCCTTGCCACTTTACAGCCAAACTTCCAGTACACTAAATGTAAATTTTACCTTTATAAGGACATTGGGACTGAGCCATAGATGAAAGATGATCCTAGAAACACTTTCTTTGATGCTGAGCAACATTACTTATTCTGAAAATGGCTTAGATACATAGGTTGAGCCTGCTGTCTCAAAGTCAACGTTAAAACTCCTTCTGCCTTCAACAGGAACCAAACCAAGGTCTAATTTAATGCTGCTGTGTCTAATTGTCACACTGGGTAGCAATAACATAAACAGCTGCTTTGACAGTGCTACAGATGTGGGCAGGAGTGATCACTCCCGTGAAAAATGAAATGTATCTCAAAGAATATCACTAACTCTCAATTCAATGAGCCACTTAAGCACAGTCTTATTTTAAAGCAGATGGGAAGCCCTATCAATCAGTCTATCTGTAAATGCATCTTCATACTATTTCCTCTAAGCTGTGGTCTCTCAAGTATGAACGCTAAAGCTCACTGAATTAGACAAAGTCCTTATGCTAAAATCCTTAGAAAGTGTTTTTTCAATCTTTATCTCATCTTGGGTGAAGGTGTTATCTGGTAACTTACAACTTTTTTTTCAAGCTTTTCAAGTTAATGTCTACTTAGACCTTTTATCTGGATATTCTAAGATGAATAAAAAACAACTAGGCGATTTTTTTGACAACTAATATAAGTTTTCATGTTTAATTTTCATGTTGAAAGGGACAAGCTTTCTCACTTGCCAAATGTTCATATTTATCTTTCAAAGCATTAAAGATTATCAATGAAAATTTTCCCACAGTCATTTAGAGAAGCTGCAGCTGGTTGATAGTAATCCTAGGGTAATAAATAAATAAATGAAACCCATTCATGAGAGGGTTATTTAGCTGGGTTATTAGCCATATCCATAGACAGTTTCACAGCACAATAGAGAAATGGAAATAAAAAGGATGAAGAAGTAAATGTGGATTTAAGCTGCAATCATTGCTCTGAAATTAAACTGTATTGTTTATAAATGTAAGACATTATTGTCCTCTCATGTCTAGTAGGCCATGTAAAACCAGGTTAGTTTCACACTGCTTTCTCTGTTGCTTTGTTATCCGGGTCCACCTCAACATGTGGAAATAAATAATTTCGTTCTGGTCAGCAAAACACAGAGAACCTTTGCTCAACACTGCTGTATCTCCCACAGAAATGTTATAACTGAGATCCTGGTAGGTGCAACGGTGACTACATTGAAATTTATATACCTGAGACCTCAGACCTCAGGCTAGATCACTCATACTCATGCTAGACAGTGCTTCATTCTGCCACAGAAGGCGGCATTTTGAAACTTGAGTATCCATGGCGGAAACTGTTCTTTCATCATTAAAAAACAGGACTGTATTCTCAACACCACACTTAAGTCAAAACTTGCACTGAAGAACAATGTGTTCCTCAATAAAGGAATTGGAATCTTTGCAAGAGTAAGGGTTTAGTAGTAGAAAGCAGGCAACTGCTTTAATATTTGACTCTTAATCCTTGCAGTCACTGTACAATCCTGCCTTTTCTATTACTCAGAAGAAAACAGAGCTCTTACAAGTGATAGTCAAGCCAGTTCAGCCAAAACTGCAGCCCTTGTGTTACAGTGATACCTCACTTCACAATTACTTGAGTGCACAGTGATTTCAATGTATGGATCACAGCTTTTTTTAAGCTGCCTATAGAATTACAGTATGAAAAACTTCATGAGAATTAAATCATTCTCACTCATTTAAAATCACTTTCCATCTCCCCCTAAATAAATAGTAATAAGCCATTTAAAATGTTAATCAGTGTCACTTCTTTTTAAAGAACCTACTTGTGCCAGCTGCAGATATGCCTTTCACAGTTAGCAAAAGATAAAACTGCACGGACAGATGACAGTGCCAACTACCCAATCCTTTGCAAAACAACATCTATGACTCCAGACAGGGGTAACTCATCTGCCACACAAAAGAATCACAGTAGGGTGCTAGCCCAAAGCCCAGGGAAGCTGCCAGAGGTCTGCTTTGACTTCCAGTGAGTTTGGGTCGCAGCAATGGTTAACACACGGCCCATCTGTTGGACTTCAGTTGGTATGAAGCAGTGAGGCAGGCATTCAACAAACGACCTGAACGCTATGGCATACAGCACCTTGGTACCCAGCAATTACATGCTGAAGCACAGGAGGGGCATTTCCGTGGCTGACAGAGATACACAAAGGTCCCTGCACCATGACGGAATGAGACAAGAGGCCCAGGCTAGGGACCACAGCAGCCAACATCACAAGCACTGCTGGAAGTCTGAGGCAGCCACAGGGGAACAGCATGAGAGGGGGCACCAAATTCTGCCTAATGCACCCCTTTAAGCACCTATTCCAGCACAGCAATGCAGTATCTCTAAGAAACCAGAAACTAAATCATGAAATGCATCCTGCATGGTAAAATCAAGCCTGTTTTCAATAGCCTAATGCACAACGCATGAATACGTGTAGTAGGTAGAAAAGGCTCCCTCCAGCCTGATTAGACTTGGACAAGTATCCACAGTCTCAGCCACAGCTGCTTTTTGTCTAAGTCTTTCAGCTCCCCAAATCCCCGGATACACAGTTGTTCACAGGATGGATGGAAACCACCACCCATCAGCACCACTCAGCACCATCTGTGAATGCAATTCAGAAAGGAGTCAGCCTTGGCCTGAGCACATGTGGTAAAGGAGACCCCCTCCATAAAGCCAGGTCCCAAAATACCCGTTTTTGAATACTAAATGGCCTAAAGGCACAGACAGGTTCCTCAGTACTCATTACAACAAAGGAAGGATCTCTGCTGGGAGCATTTAATGACAACCTTTTAGGCAACAGGTAGCATTTTGCCAGGAAAACTTAAATGTCTTAGCTATTTAAACAGGTTTGACATTTTCCTGAATCCCTTTCATGAACTTAGGCTCATAAATTCTGTGCCAGTGGCACATTAGATAGAAAAATAGTTCCCTGAATCCTGGGCAGATTCTTGGTGAAATTCTGCCGTTATCTTTACAGACGGCGGCACTGTTGTTTCACTGCTTAGCGTTGGGGATGTTGTTCACTTGAAATAATGAACAAGCAGGATGCGCAGAACTAACATGACTCACTAATGAGACTCTACATCCACAGAGACAGCTTTGTTTAAACTGCAGCCATATTGCAGGGCGTATCATCTGAGAACCGCTGGTGCCACCACTGCAGTTACTGAGGCAGAAGCAGAGACCCTGGCCCCCTAAAAGGCTCTTCACAAATCCTTCTCACAGGGCTTTGAAAGCCTCAGAAATCACTCAGTCACTTAGAAATCACATCGTGCAGAGGGATGCCACCTCTGTTTAACCTTAGGTTCTCTAAATGCACAGCAACCGTCAAAGAGTACCTGAATGTTAAATGATCAAAGCACCATAGGTGGGCCATACGCGAGGTATGGACCAACTGGCAAAATACAGGGATTTGCTTTTTTATTCCAGTAAAATCCATGACTACTTAGTCATAAGTTTGTTGTATACATACTACTATATAAGTAGTGCCTGGAATGAAGTTGGGATCAGTAAACCACCGCACGATGGGAAGCGAAGCCATGGACGTGGTGGTGCACCCAGAGGAGGAGTTCACTGAAGGAACAAGCTTTCCCAGGATCATGTCACAGCCAGTGATGTGTCAGCAATTGATGACGCATCTCAAGCAACTTAAAGCTCATTTGCTTCCTTGCACTTTGGGCGTCTCTCCCTGCAGCTACCTGCTGATGCAGCTGTCTCCCAGACAAGCCCCCCGGTGCTCCTGGCGCAGGCTGGAGGGTATCCTCCCTCGGGACAAGGCAGAGAGAGAGCCCGGTGAAGCCGACTTCAGTGACCTTATTTCAGTGATGTGAATCACAGTTATTCTCTCATGATCTAATCTGTATCCAGCCCAGGTGGCTTGGGAAGAGGAGGCCGCAGCTGCCTGAAAGCCTCCCCTCGCTGCACAACCCAGCGCTTCCTGGATGCAGCTGAGGATCTGTCTCAGACATATTTAGTGAAACACAAGCGGGTGCATTTTTACATCTTGTTCATATCATCAGTTCAAATGATTTTAAATGGGAAAAATTAAAATGCAACCTTCGCAAGCAAAAAAAAATAAAACCTGCCTAGCTTCTGAGCTGTTTATTTTAACCATGTTTTGAAAAGTGCTGATGGCAGATTGTAACACGACACAAATGCAGCGCAGTTTAAGGGTGTTTGACAATTCATCAAGAGAAATTAAGTGTAAAGCTGCATGGCACTGGCTGAATACGTTTAATAAATTAGGAATAAAACAAGCACTTCGTTAACGAGGAAGATGTTGCCAAAGCTTATATCATTCTGTACTCAGAAGGCTTGAAGGATCAATAATGCAAATACTAAAAAAGAGAGCTAATGCAAGAGCATTTTTACAAGAAAAACAACCTAAATTTTAATGACAAAGGGCCAACTTTGAAATCATGTTTTTTTAAACACATTCAAAAATTTATAGGAATAATTTTTGTACTGGTATTTCTAATAGTTTGCATGCTGTAAAAATATTGTATTCAAATACTGAAGCACAGCACATATCAAGACATTTTCACATGTAGCTGATAGTTCAAACAAAAAGAGTCCTTGGGACTTGCTCTGATAGCTTGCCCAGAACTGTATTAAATAAAGAACTACTAGTATTCAAGTTGTGAGTCTTCACAACAATATTAGCTCTTCTGCAATGGGCTTCTCAGGTTTTCATGCTAAACTAAACATGCTATATACATGCTTATCACAGAAAGGACATGACTGGTCATCTCAGTTGAGTGCCCACGCCCAGCTAAGGATCCACCAGGACAGTGGGTGCCTCTTGAATTCCACCTTGCAAAACCCATGGACCCCTGAGGAACTGACTTGTCTGCAGAAAGCCAAAAGTCTTGCAAAAAAGCTATGGGCAGGTTGTGTGCTGCATTAGAAGCTAATACCATTTATAAATGTTTAAAAATCCCCTGTCCAATTGCATTTAAAACACCTCTTCCAGAACAATATCTCAAAATATTCTACAAACACTAAGAACAAAGTATCTTTACAAGAGTGTGTATGTATTGTTATTCTTTGTTTAGAGATGGGAAATTTAAAGCAGCGCTCAAATACGTTTCAATTGTGGCTAATTAAAATAAGTATAACACTCTTCATTTAGCCATCCAAATAAGATGGTTAATTTCCAGGGGCAACTGAGTATTTACAGCTTCTATGTATATCCTAAGTATGCAGCTTAGTTGCTTGAACTGAGCTTTGTAAACAAATATGAGCCAAACTGACACCTTGAGGATCAGCAGGAGTTCCAATTAATGGGAGACCCACTGCTGCTAAAAATTGCCATAGCTACTTTGAATTCAAAGAAGTTCTGACAACTTACACCAGCTAGAGGTCTGATGACTGTAGTTTAAATATTTATATAAACTGAAAGCTGTTTTGCAGCAAGATATTCCAATTACAGTATGAAAACACTTCTTGGCCAAGCAATTAAATATGTATTTTGCTGGTGTAAAAACAACAGCAGTTGACCTGGGAAGGCAACTCCGCTTGTTTCTCTGCCTTTACAAAAAGCTTTGCTGTAAATAAAAAACACATAAAATTGTCCCTAGAGTAACTGTTCATATTGGTTCAGTATACAGTCTTTAGCAGAAGCAGAAACACCAGCTTCTCTCAACTCTGAGCTATTTTAATTTTCACTAACGAGTACCTAATCCTGTTCTCACTGAGCAGTACCACTTTTCAAAATACAATTTTTCTTGCTGGATGCAGCATAAGCAGGAATATATGAATAGGCTGCTGCAGTCCAACACCTGCAACTAAAAATACATGTTTTAAAGCTTGAGTGGGATTTTGCAGAAGTGTCTAAGCACTGGTGTAGCACTGCTCCACACCGCAGGAATTACTCTGAGGATAAACTTAGCCCACTGCCAACTGCATTGAAACTCTCTCTCACCCCAGAAACTAGGGGAACCCTGACCCCTTTAAGCTTTTTATACATTTGATATTGCTGAAAGCACTTACAATAATATTTTAAAATTTGAAATGTGTAAAATGAGCATTTTTAAATACTTGCCCCCAAATTACTTAACACTTTCAGACTGAGCAACATTCACCTTTGGCATGGCTGGCAGAAAGCCTTTCGCCTTCTGGCACCTTAGGCGAAGCAAATCTTGACTCACAGTTTGTCACAGCAGGGTGTTTGGGTGCTGTTTCACCTGCCTCTCCAGTAACTCCTAAATTTAGGGGCACCCAGCTGAGAGAAAATGGTAGTATTGGCATGGACAGGCAGGTGTTTTGTGGCAGGGCACAGGACGTGGTTCAGTGCCAGGCAGAGGTTCCATCAGTGTTGGATTAGTGCTGCTGAAAGACAGGGAGTAATGGCTTGTAGTGGGGGGCACAGCAGTGAAGCTCTACGAGGTCTCATGCTGTCCCTCTCCTCTCCTACCTAGACTGCATTAGTGCAGGTCTCTCTAAGTGACATTATGTTACGTTATCCAGGCACATGTTGTGGAGACTCCTTATGCCACTCCATCCGCAAGAAAAAGCCAAATACTGCAGTTTACTGTCTGCACAAATGATCTATTTGTTTTTTGAATGGATGACTTGATTTTAACAGGATTGAAAACATTATTCAGCATTACTAATGTTGGCCAGTAGATTTACATTTTCTTTTACATAATAGCCTAGCCATATTTGTGAGGCATTTTAAGTTTACACTTCTGAACACTAGGGAGTGACTATTTTCATCCAGAATGAGGCTAAGAAAAACTCTTTTGGATACAATTCAGTGCTTATTGATTAGAAATAGGATGTGGTCCTTATAACTTAGAAAGTTGTTCCTTCTTTATATCCATCTCAATCCATTTGATATGACTGATGGATTACTAGACAGCCTATTAAGATTGCAGACTCTGGCCACCCTACAAAGAGGAAGATTTTACTACACAAAAATCTTCCAGCACAAAGCAGGTGGCAGCTGTTTCAGCAGCTTCTAATTTTTCACTCCATTCAACATGTCCCAGCAGTGGCAGAAATATTGTGACTCGAACTGACCATTTCACAGCGTTCAACCACAGGAAGACCCAGCCCTAGGCTGAATCACCTATCCCCAGAAGAAATGTTACTGTGACCTCCAAACCCAGTCAGGACTCTTCCTGATAGATCATGGAAAATAAAATACCCTGTTAGACCTACTGCAAAAATCAGGTTTTCTGGTTCCTAACCAGCCCCATGTCTCAATGTGCTATATAAATGTATGTTCTATTCAGTGGGTAGCAGGGCAGCTGATATAATAAACCCAAGATCTTTCTTAATGTAGTATTGAACATATCTGGCATTTTTGGAGACTGGTTCAAATTTGGCAACGCTTGAAGAGATTTCACTACCACACTTCTCCAGTTTTTCATTTATGCCAGGCTGAATCTCACCCTTTATGAAAGTACAATGCTAAGATGGATAGGAGGAACTACATTTGACATGGTCTTCTGTTATTCTACTCCTTATGATATGTTGCTGCATTTTCTTCCCTGCAAGCAGCAAGATTTCATAACAGCAACTGATTAGTTTAAGATGTCAGTTTAAGATTGAGAAATGGTAAAAAACCATCAGGAGTCATAATGGAGTGACTTCTACAAGTGGAGATGCTCAGCTGAGCATCTGTGCATGCCTTTTTCACAAACTACATCACCGTCAGCTTAAGATGCTCCACAAAAGGTGACGGAAGTCCTCTCTCCTAGCTAATGTTTCTGAGATGTCCTCAGAGAAAAGTCATACAAAACAAGTTGCATTTAACCACTCTCAGGGTGACAGAGACATAGGTATCTGTGGTAAGAGCCACAGTGAGAGAAAAAACCTCCTGCCATCTTCTCAGCAGCTGCAACTGGAAAAAAAAAAAAAAAAAAAACAAAACCAACAACAGCTTACTGCTATTATTGTTCTCAGGAATTTGAGGAGTAGCCAGATTCAATTGAATTTCTATATTTTTATTTTAGAAATTAAACACACTATTTTAGGTGCTGTTTCTAATGAGCACCAGTCTTTTGCCTGCCTGGTCAGACTTATCAGCCACCAAGTCCCCGTCTCACCTTAATGAGGATGAAGCATGAAATGACTGCAAAGCCAAATACCATCAGCATACTGTATGGTACTGAAAGTGCTATAATACAAGCAGTCTGCTCATCCATCAGTTTTTTCCTAGTGAGGAAAGCAACTCCACATGGGAACGCTATATGGCAAAACTGTAGTTTGCTTCTGAGCGAATTCACTCACTGACATCAGTGTCCACAAAGGTATTAAAGTAACGTGGGCACTGTCAAAAGCCATTAATGACACTGAGAAATCAGCACGGATGCTTGATTTTCACTGTTGCCAGAAACAGACCACTAATTCCTAAGATCTGCACAGCTGATACACTGTTATCAGATCTAAACTTAGACTGAGAAGAGGTATTAGAAATTCTGTAACAATACATGCCTCTTTGTGACTCCATGCTGTTGTTTTTTATAAAGAAGTATTAGAAGACAGGCAATAAATGGAAAGATCCCCGCTAAGAGATGGTTTCTTAAGCTTTGGTCTAATTATAATGCAAGCACTTTGAAGTTCATTATTTTAATTAGAAGCAGAGACTGAGAGAAAAAACAGGGGGTCCGTTCCCCAGGTGGGAACTCTAGCTGCAACTGCAGTGCAAACAGTAAATAATACTACATAACTTGAGTCTTAGTGAAATGCTGGCTTGTGTTTTGCCTAATGGCTGATCAATACCATACAAATGAAGCAATTACAGTTGTGTCATACAAAGCCTTATTTGGTCAGCAGCCAAAATGGGGATTAGCTGGAAGAGTTCCTAGGACTTTCTGTCTGAATATCATCGCAGAAGTTAATGAGGAAGATCTGATAGGCTGAGACAAACATAAATGGTGCCAGCAACCAGACGAGATGGTCGGTCCTATAGCCAGTGTGCTGATAATTAAAATGCCCTGAAGCCAGCTGAACACCAGTCCAAGATCAGGCGAAATTATCAGACAAGGGCAATCCAATCCCTCTGGCAACCAGCTATATAATGTTGCCACCACTGGTAGAGCCATGTACACAGCAGCAAATGCAAATACACCAGCACTCATACCAGTCAGACCAAGCACAGTCACTTCAATACAGTAATAATCATGCTTGTAATGTTTCAAACACAAGCAGCCAGCGTATAGAGAAAACAAGGTATGGAAATTACTAATAGATCTCCGCAGTGGATATGGAGATCCAACTAATGTAATTACTGCTGTCCTGAACACATGCCCACATGTCACTTCTAATAAAAAAAAAAACTGGAGGGAGTAAGGTCCACTGGTGATGGAGATCGCTGCTATTGCTTTCTAAAGGGAAGACAGGACAACATGTGGTCATAGACTATAGACTGTTTAAGAAACCATTACTTGAAGTTACCTTTTCCCTATTGTTTTGTCTCCAAAACAGTTTCTTTGATCAAAGACACTGAGACAACTACAGTGGGGTTTGTTCTGAGGCACACACCGCCATGGATTTGAAATAATCAAACAAACATCTGACGTAGGAATGGACTTTAAATATTCACAGCACAATAAACAGTATGCTATTAATCTTCACTGTCCCTCCAAGGTTTATGGACAATTGTCATTACCCTCAATTTGCAAAGGTGAAACTGAAGCTAGAAGGTGAACTGACCTCCTCCAAGACTGCCAGGAAATCAGGGCAGGATCATAATTAAGCTCATCAGCATAGCACAACTTCCAGCCTCACACTCAGCCAACTACACTTCGTTGCCACTCAGAAATCTTTGGCAAGCGTTCATAGGGAATGTATCCTCCTGGCCTCCCAATGGAAATAACGTCCTAGAGATAGACTAACCTTAAAATTCTGTGCACATTCCCTCAACTCAGTCTTTAACCATGAGATACTCCTAATTTTTCTGCATACCCTGGCAAAAGTGAGAGAGAGCCAATCTGAGTGGTCTGACTCCCGTAACAAAAAACTCTTCTGCCTTACGACCCCACTCTTAGGGGTTCCACAAAGGCCTACGCTGTCAGTCACTTAGCAGCTAAATAAGGCTGCTTGGGAAGTTAAGGGCTCCCTTTGCCCTGGCAAAGCAGAGGTACAAAGCACTGCCACTTATTTCACTGAAATCAGATACTCTCACTCTCTTTTGCTTTTCCAGCATGAGAATGGGATTTACATGAGAATAATCTGATTGACTTTTGATTCACAGAAATCATAACTCAATCCTAGTTGTCAAGAGCAGCGGTTGTACAATTTGAGGAGAAGACCTCCTACTACACAGAAAACTTAAACATCACTCTCTGTAAGCTCCTACAACTTTCCAAATACTCCTGCAGTTCCAGGAGATTGAACGTGACGGCTGAAGATGTCCTTTTTACATTCATAATTGTCAAAAAAAGGATCATAGCATAGTGCAGCCTGGAAGGCACCTCAGGAGGTATCTGGTGCAGGCTCCTGCTCTACAATGGTCAGCTCTGAGGTCAGACCAAGGTGCTCAGGGCTTCATCCAGTCACGGTCTGAAAACCTCCAAGGATGGAGACTGCGCAACCTCTCTGGGCAACCAGTGTCACTGTCAGACCGTCCTCAAGCAGTCAGGGGAAAAAGTTCCTCCTTACATCCAGTCTGAACTTCTCCTCTTTCAGTTTACGCCCATTGTCTCTTACCTTCCTGGCCTGCACTGCTGCAAAGAGCCATCTCCTCAAAGACCTTCCCATAGGCACTGTGGGCTGCTGTTAGGTCCCCCCCAAAGCCATCTCTGCTCCGGGCTGAACAAGCCTAGCTCCTTCAGACTTCTCCTCCTGACAGGGCCGGTGCTCTAGATCCAGCTCCAGCTTCATCACCTTCCACTGAAATTGCTTCAATTTATTGATGTTTTTCTTAAATTAGGAGGGCAAAAAAGGATGCAGTATTCTAGATGTAGTCTGAATGTTTGCAATTATTTTATTTGATGCCACAATCTTCTCTTGTGGCCTACAAATTGGATGAACTAAAAGCACTCTAATTGGAACTGCTTTGGATAATTGCCTGCTATCTAAAACAGATGCCAAAAGTAGCAGCCTGATTATTTAACTGTGATAGGAACAATTCCTAAATCTTCAAGAAACTGCGATGACTTTCTATTCACTTTCAACTACACTTTCATAGCCTGAGTTTGCATTATTTAAACTCTGCACAACCAGAACTAATTGTCAAGTGTTCATGTGGATTTAAAGGAAAAAAAAATCATTAGCAGGTTAAGTTAGAATACAATTAAAGTAGTAACATATACTGATTAAAACCTGAGGCAATGGATCTTAGAAAGCACAGAGCATCTGAACGTAGGCTGGTCCCACAGCTTTGCACACAGAAGGACATCATCTTTTTAATTAAAACCAATAAAGAAATGAGCACCAGCCTACATACTGGCTCTTACTGTTTTGTGTTGCAACCAGTAAAAAGCTTTTATGGAAACCTTCAAATTGAAATTTTTTGTTGAAAATGTAAAAATTTGAAAAATTGCCTAGTCATGTTTGCATTTAGGCACCTGAAATTTGGGTGATGTGACTTATCTAGAAAAAGTCAAGATATTCTGTAGGAAATAACCTGCAGATTTCCAACCAGGTCCAATAAGTTTTTCTGTAGACTCAGAATTTTAAGATCCAAAGTAGATCTGAACCACACAAATGACACAGCATAAAATGCTATAAAAAGAATTTCCATACTGCTGTGTGCAAAATCAGGTGCCTACATCCATACCAAGGAAGCCAAAGGTGTAATTCTAAATAAGCCTCTCTTACGACAAACATGGTTGCAAACTTTGGCTGCGGTAGATGGAACCATATAAGCAATAGATTGGAATGGGCCTAATGTGTAATTATGTACACAGAAAGCCTATTTTGGAGGTAACAGATGGGCTGCCAGATGTTGGGGCTGCTCTCACCTGCAGGCCTCAGTCGGCCCTGCTGCTAGTAATGGAAGATGCAAGGGATCTGGATCTTCCTGTGCACAGATGCTATTCCTGCCCATGGAGGGAGGGTGGCGGGAGAGGAAGAAAAAAAAAAAAGCTCTGACTTCTCTGGGTCCTAGAGGCAGATTATTCTTTTCATGTGTTCTTTTAGAGTAGAAAGAAATAACTGAAGTGTAACAATAAAATAGGTCTCTGTATCAGGTCAGGCTTGGACCACTTTCATCCAGTTCACTTTTGGCTTTAAAAAAGTGCAGGGAAAATTTTAGGTTAAATTTTGACTACAGAAAACTGCCAGTCCTGCCAAAAGCTGTGAAAAGAGAGTCTCACGCAACAAAAGAGCACACACCATTGTTCAACATCACGTGATTTGCTAAAAGATATGGTTAAGTAGGAGTTAAATCCTTCTTCAGCTTTGATTTAAGCTCTTACTCAGTGACTTAATTGGAATGGGAAGCAGAGGAAGGATGGCAGAAAATGGGAGTAATAAAAATAAAAATACAGGAATACTTGAGCAAAGTATATCTAGAGGTAGTTGAGAAAAAGAGCAGTAGTTTTAACCCTACTTCCTACCACACACAAGGTAGGACAGTTCAGAGAAATAACTACCGATCAACCACAAGTCACCATTTTATCACATAATCTTTTAAACTTGTGTTGTTCAGCGAGATGTGCATATGGCCATTTTTATCTGGAACCTGAGCACCTTGGGAACACCTTGCTGATGTGGGGTAATAGCTGCATTTTAGAGCTGTCATGCCAAGATATACAGTAACTTAAAAGATATATTAAAACTGCCCAGGGGGCTGGAGCTGGGTGTCAGTCCCAGGGCTCCTGAATCTTGTTTTGTGTTTTTTTTCATTGGCAACATTTTCACCTTTCACGCTGGGATGTTCATTCCCTCCATAATGCCTACTCTGTTGCATAGTGTGCTGGTTTAAGACACTGTTCTCAGGTCAAAGAAACTCCACAAGAAAGAAAATAAACTTTTTTCCTACTTTTAGTTTGGGATTTCTCACAAGAGCCAAGGCTGTATAAAGACTAAATGGCCATTTTGTGTCTCTTGGGAGTCCATCTAGTACTTACTGTCAATTGGAAGTGGGCAGCTTTGCAGCAACCACACAGATTAATCACAAACTGTTTTTCAGGTGCCATTTGTTCCCCAAATGTCAGTTCCACAGAGAGGTATTGTTATGAGCTGCTGAGATGCCTTTCAGTGGCCTGCTCCCTTGCTTCAGTCCACCTACAATTTACCTGGACAATTATTATCTTAGTGGGATAGGCCTTTTACTTGGTGGGAACTGTACCATCAACTTCAAAAGGTAGCTGGATTGTGCCCTTAATGAATACATATTCTGAAGCCTGGCAGTTTCCTGGGAATTGACACCTAAACAGTTGTAATGAAAAGAAAAGAGAAATAATAACAAGCTGCATTGTTAAAATATAATGGGCTGCATCTTGCCCTCTGCTGAGCTGCTTTATGAGGGATTGTGGAAATGGCAGGGAAAAGGGCAGGAGAAATATATAGCTGAAGTGCCAAGAAGCAGAGTTTGTTCCTTAGAGGATCTATAGACTGGAAACAATGATAACCCTTTTGTCTCCCACTAGCATACCCTGGGGATTAATGCTTATCAAACCTTGGCAAACTTCCAGAAAGTCAGTAAGACATGTGCACCGCAATGCTATCAGTATTTTTGAGAGATCCTGGTCTTCACTGATAGTTTTAGGGAAGTTCATTGGTTATACTTAAAAATATGCCCCTTTTTACTTGACAGAGAAGTGAACAGCCTAACAAATTTCATTTGGGCAGGTTTGATATCATGAAGCTCCTACTCTGCATTCAAATATTTCTGAAGCAGAAAACCAAAAAAAGAACTGTGAAATTTTTTTTTGATGCCTTGATTTCTTTCTTTCTGACTGTAGAAACCGAGCCTGTTATAAAACTTGTCCTGGTGCTGACTACCACGGACTTGCCCAAACAATGCTTCTATATGACTGCGCAGAAATTTCACCTTTAGTAATCACTAAATATCAGAAGAACAAGTATAAATATCTTGTAAGAAAGAAGTGTAAAGAAAAAAAAGCACCTCTTCATGCTGTTAAGCCAATGCTAAAGCTGAAGAGAACAGTAGTTTCACTTTTTATACTGATTATACTGCCAATTTAAAAATACCTATTGCCATTGCAATGTTTAGATAAAAAATTACCTTTCTAGGCAATAGTTTTATTGCTGTTTCCATGCTGTCCTTTCACTCCTGCTCAGAAGCACCTCGTTTCACAACTGTTCTCACTAAAATCCTGGGACCTTCCCTGGAGTAAGGAGCAGGATGATATTAGCAGAGAGGTACCAGAACATGACTAAGCAACCAAAATGGGAGCTGGGCTTCTTGTAGGAGCTTTGCCTTCCATCAGTGGCTTCTAATGTCATTCGTAGTGCAGGAAAACAGAAGTGGCAACAGAACATACTCCTGTGACTTTTGCTCTCTCCTCCAGACCACGGAGAGCTTTGTTCAATTATGAACCCCCCCTGAAATCTGAGGGTGAAAACTTCCTGGAAGTGGCAATAAAGAAATAGTCTCTGTGGAACAAGGTAGATCAGAGATGGCTCTCTGAAGTACTTGAAAGATATACTGATTTTTTTTTTATTTTTGCCAGGACAGAGAAAATTTAGTGAGTGCAGCATCATGGACACTAACCAGTTGCTTTCTTCTAAAGATACAAATATTCACTTTATGGTCTCTATATGTAAAAATTGCAAGAAAGGGCAAAACTCCTCCAAGGAGAAGATTTTGCTTAAATACGTTTGCTCTTGCAATGGAGCTCATTAGCCATCATCATCAAGTTTTCCTCTTTTTTTTTTTATTGCATTCTTTTTGTATGGGGAAGACCCTTATCTTGATTAAAAATTATAAACTTAATCCAACAGGAATCACTGGGGAACAGAGCAAGCTGGAATTCTGATCTCTGTTCTCAAGGATTTATTTTTACTTTTAAAACAGATATTCTGTTTTTAGACAGAAATAATCCAGGTAACCAAAGCTAAGAAATAATCCCGGTAACTGAAAATAAGTATGCCTTCCTGGCTCAGCTGAAAGAGCAACTTGCTAACATTTATTGCCAGGCTCTCTCTTCACTGATCTTATTTTGACCCCTGACTTTTACATTCCTTGCTAAGCAGTGGCCCACTCTCTGCCTTTTTACCTAGTAAATGTTATTTTTAGTTGACAGAAAACCCAACGAGCTCTGAAGGATCTGACCTGCTTGAGAAATATCAAGCTATAAGCTCTGACACTGAATGGGTAATGGGGTGGTAATTCAAGCCTTGTTATGCCTAAAGTGAAGGGAAGAATATTATGCAAAGTCATACAGTATGATCTACACCATCAGTCAAACAGGATAATGTTTACAAATATGCATAAAATGTTATAGATAACATTCTAGTTCTCAAATCATTTTATATCACAGAAAGAAATGACCATCTTCGTAAGTGAAACTCCTGACTAAAATCCTGTTCTTGTAAATATCAACAGACCACCCCATAACTATGCAGGGATTTTTGTTTTCTCCACTGCCCCTTGCTTGAAAGGAATAGAGGTCAAACTCAGTAATTTCACATCCCTCATTTTTATCCTCACATCTCCATTATTCACCAGTTGTCTCTATATCTTCTCTACATCAAACATAAATAACACCAGTTTCTAGCTCCTTCAGTGCTTTGCTGACATGATTGCCTCTATGGGTAACACACTGATTATGGGCAAGACCAGCCATTCTGGCAGAAGAAGAGAAACGAGAAAAAAAAATCAAACCTGCTTCCTCTGCATCTCTCCTCACTGTGAAGGTCACTTGTCTTCAGAATGATCTGGGGAAGTCTTTGGATGCCAGTGTTGCCAACTGGAGGACAGCTAGCCAGCAGAGGAAATACACATTCTTCTCTCTGAATTGCCAGAACATTGCTCAAAAGCACGTAGGGCACAGATCTCACCATGGTGACCCAAACGCACATTACCTTTGCTTATTTCTGTACCTTCTAGAAACAGGAACACACTATTGACTAAACAACGTAGCCCAGATGCACAGAAAGACCACATCCTAGAATAGCTACACCAATGATACTGGTTTAAAAACAACCCCTATGAAGTCCTTTGAAAACAGAACAATATAGGGTACGCTGAAGAGTGGTCCAGGGAAATGCTTACTTTATGATGCAACACAACTTGCACAAGGAAGCTTCACTCATGGGAAAATTCTATTTTTGTGAATATTCATGGATTTCTACAGTACAAAACCTTTGAAAAACACTAGTGAAAGAACTCCTCTATAGCAAATAAATTTTGACTCTAAGTAATTTGGGTGGTCAGCTCAAACATTCTTTCCTGGTTTTCCTCTTACTCAGAGGGAGTCTGTGAATATCATAGCCCTTTTTTGTACACACAAATCCAATTTTATAGAAAGCATAAAAAACCAGAGATTGCAAGACGTTTTGGTGGAAAAAACTTTATCTATCTTCCATCATATAGGTGACTACTGTGTAATGACTATGATTCTTTTCGCACAGAGCTTGGTGTTAATTGACAATTCACTGATCTATAAAATCAGGGTAAAAAGAGAACTGGGGTATACCTCAGCATAATGTATTAAGTTCACAATAAACAGCTTTGACAGTGAATGATGATCTGGGAATTCCTTCCACAATAAGCTCCTTATACTCTGGTCTCCAAAAACATCAAGGACAGAACTTGATAAAAAGTTTAATGGTCCCATCAGAAGAAATTATACTATCAGATTTACCCTTATTTTCCCAAGCTTGTTTTGGGCCAATGAAAAACACATTCAAAAATAGAATAGGGAATATCCCATCCTATGTAAGGTCTGCCAATATTTTGTATTAATGTGCACGCATTACCAAAATAAGTTTTCCTTCAACACCACATTTCTAACTAAGGGACCGTATTGGATATATCCTTGAAAAGCAAAGGTAACATTGTCAACTGTAGTACCACATTGACATGAAGCAATGAATGGATGGCAATTTTAGAGATTTGCCCTGGGAAAACAAGGACTAGCTGAAGTCACTGAGATTGAGATGGTAGTTTATAAAGACCATGCACAGATAGACTCCCTTTATAACAGATTGTTACCTTATTCACATAAACTCACAGGTTTCAACAATAAAAACTTCCCTCCACCACAGATCCCTCACTTCTAGGGTAAATCTCTTTCAGATATTGCACCATTATACAGAACAGGAGAATCCATAGGATATTGACAGGGCACCGTTGGGATGCGTTTTGCACTTCAAGCACTCTCCAGGGCACTCCTCCCTTGCAAGGGATGGGAACTAAAATCCATAGCTTCACTCACATTGTACTTTACACGTCACACAACTTGCTAGAATGATCAGAGCATTACTTGCTTCACTGATGCACTTCCCACATTTCCCACCTCATCTTAATACAAACACAGTAAAGAATGGATAAAAAACTTGCCCTTAACCAGTGTAAAGAGTCATTTCATGTCACCAGCTGTCACACTGCAAAGAACCAGCAGATATCACTACATGGACCTTTTCTTCTTTCCCCCCAGACCATAAACAATTCCTCCTAAAGTCAAACTGGAGTTACTTCTTTACTACATGAAAAGAATAGAGACTCGAATAATGAAATATAGGATCCCAGATTAATACCTATAAACATTAGCCGTAATTGCAACTGTTGGAACCTAATATAGCTCTGGATTTCATCAGGTTGGTGAATAGCCATCACCAGTCTCTAAAATACATCAACACATCTATTCACAACAGTTTTTTATTACTTGTCTAGGTCTAATCCTGCCACTCTCATCTGGCTGGACTCAAAGTGTTTCACCAGACACTCGAACTGAGCAGGTTTCACTCATCCACACTGCATACTGTCAGCTGCAGGACAGGACACCCGAATGCCCTTAGTTAAAACAGTCTCAGAAACAATGACGACAACTCCTCATTTTTTAGCTGAACCTGTCATTCACCTTTGCATCAAACAGCTTCAAAAAACAGAAAAAGCTTTTAGTGTACCTTTAAGACAATATTGCCCCTACTTCCTTTTTCATTACCTCTTAGAGTGGAGAACTCTCATATTCATCACTATTCAAACTTGTTTATAATGCCTACATATCTAAAACAGAAAAGCAGAGGCATGCAAGGCACAGGATTGCATAGTACAAGATCTCCAGGTTGCCCTCTAGAAACACAGATTACTGCAAGTGGCAAGGCAGACGAGCCAGGGGTGATCCACAATGACCAGAAGTCTGGCCACGAGAACATCTTCTAATGACAACACATTTACAAAGGCAGGTCTTGCTAAGCAGACAAGCATCACTCTCTTAACCACCTTTGAAAACACCACCTTTGAAGAAAAAACCTCATTAATTCACACTGATTACTACACAGTAGTTTTGGAAGGATACCTACCGTAGTAGGAGGAGAAAACAGTAAGGAGAGCGGGGTAGTGCCATGAGAGAAATTCAATTTTTCTTGTGATGAGAGCCTTTGCCCTCAATCCCACATTCCTTCTCAAATATGTCAGTCTTTTACATCATTATATAGAAATGAATATCACTGAAAAGGAAGGAAGGAAGGAGACACACATGATGTGTATCGTGGTACTGCCCGGTGGGCATAAAAGAAACACACATCAGGCATTTCCTATTCTCTTCCATCCAGTGATATGCATGAATCCTAATACTGCACCAGCACTGAGAACAAATCATTGCCATTAGCCAATAGGTACTGGTTGAACACTGCAGGAGCGTAGCATGGAACCCAATAAGGAAGAATTTCAAATTAAAATCCACTACCCTGCTCATGTGTAGGGTCATGAGCAACAGAGAGACCAGTCCCTTGATCACTCTGACAGGTGGATTTCATCTGCATGAGTGAAGTGATGGGTATGTGCTCTGTAATGAACATGAGCCCAGTGATGTGATGGCAGGGAACCATTGCTAGTTCTATACTACAGGAAGAAGTCTGATTTAGATTACCCCACTTTCTGTCAGTGTTAGATGTGTGAAAATATATGGTCTGGTTCTCCATACACTCACATCAATTTTATCCAGCTGTTCCTATATTTTCAGTGAAAAACCTCCTGATTTATAGTTATTGTAAGTAGGAGGAGGATTAAGACTAAAACATCTCTAGTGAAATAGGTGTTCAAAGAGTTTAGTGAATAATTTGCTATGAATAATTCATTTGAAAAAATGTGTATCTTTCCCTAGTCCTGAACAGACCAAGAATAGAGTGTGAATGTTTAACATTTATATGCTACTTGCAATTATTTGCGAACTACATGAAGTAATTTGTGGTCTACACATAACTTAAATAGGAAATTATGATTATTAAATAAAATATAGAATTTACAACTCCCGTAGCAAATTCTGTCTTTTGACTAATTTATGTAATGAGCTTAGTTAGTCTGCCCTTCATGGATTTCAAACTGCATGTTCAATATTTGCAATTATCTGCGTAGGCAGCAGTTACATAAGTCATCTGATCAGTAACAGAAACACTACCATGTGGGATGCAGTCAAAATAGCAAAACCAGCATATTCTACAATTTCAAACAATTCAGAAAATACTGACAAATGCAGTTAAAATTTGCAGCTGAGTCTTTTCTGTTCAAAAGCACAGG
This sequence comes from Pelecanus crispus, assembly GCF_030463565.1. Taxonomy (NCBI): domain Eukaryota; kingdom Metazoa; phylum Chordata; class Aves; order Pelecaniformes; family Pelecanidae; genus Pelecanus; species Pelecanus crispus. The sequence continues at coordinate 209,881,912 of NC_134643.1, forward strand.
GGTAGAAAGCTTTTCCCCTCTTTCAGTAAGCACTACTGTCTATAGACATACATGGAAAAGGTGGTACGAATGTGAGGTGTTGCTTGTTCTTTATTTTTGTCCAGAACATTAAGTGTGTTGCTTAATGTTTTTAATAGGTAAGCAGCACTGATGTGCTACCTGAGGTTTGTCACTGGGGCTGGAGAGGGAATGGGGTGCAGCAGGAGAACAAGCAGCTTAGCACATGTGAAAGAAAGGCTCGGGAAAGGCATGGACATTGACAGCCAGTCGAGACAGCTTGAAAGAAGATTTGGTCCAATTTTCAGGTTGGGTAGGATTCCCTGTATTCCCCTTTTTGAAAAATGTTTGAAGGTAGGATGTGAAAAACTAAATGCTGTTGATCAAATCACCCTAATGATAGTTGCTGATGCCCAGTGAGACCAAGACCTCACTGAAACATATGGGAGCTTGGTCTTTAGCTGGGATGGAACCAGGATTTCACACTTGACCCTTACAATCAAGGTTGTGCTCTTCCTCTCTGTTCTTATTAAACTGTCTTACTAGGCCCTCTTCCTTCTAAGTCTAACTGCTTTATGTCTCAGCCCCATTAGTCCTAGATATTTTTATCTAGCCAACTGAATAAACCTGAAATAAGCCCAAATTTGACACAAACCAACTTCCACTGGCTACTAGTGCTCATTAGAACAGGCTGTCTCTTGTTGTTGGTGTTGGATACTCTGCAGAAAAGAGTGAGAGGGACTAAAGAGCACCATAAAGCATGCTTAGAGCAAACAGCCCACTGCTAGGATATATATGACAGCAGCTAAAGTGATTCCTAAAAAGTTTCCCCTAGGTTTGGCACAGTAAAGCGTGACTGTCAGCAATGGGCATTTCCTCACTATGGGAAAGCAGCTTCACTAAACTGCAGTGCTGCCTATCACTTCTAGGTTGTCTGAAACACTGAGGAGGAGATAGCAATCTATTAGAAATATAAAATAAAAAATCAGTGCTTTGAAGATATACCCAGATAATAGATCAGCCTCTCCTATTATCTGCTGCCTTCTACCTTTAGCAACCCCATGAGTTCTGGACATGTTTTTCTTTATAATTAATATTTTTATTGTTGTAATTTTCCCTCTCTCACCTCCTTATGTTCTCTTACCACTTTATTCAGTGGTGAAGGTGACAGTTTTTAAATCTGAGAGGCACTGAGAGGACCAAAACCTCATATTCAATCACTGAAATAACTGGTCTGATTTTCCCCTGCATATACAAATCTTTTGCTGCAGATGGAAATGATTCTGATGATACTCCTGTTCCCATCTGTGTAATACAGTTAAGGGTATTGAGGTTTGTAGTATTATGTGCAGGTTAAATTGGTGAGTTAAGAGTGAGTCTAGTTATCTGCATAATGATGTCTCCTTTATGGTCACGGATGCAGACAGGTACCTCCTCAGTTACTTCCTGCAGAACTATGGCTCGATCTGCACTTGCAACTCCTCCCTTCAACCCGTTTTGTCTCCTTGGTGAATCTATTTCACCAGAGCCTGTTGTAACCCCTTATCATGAGCACATGGGTGAAATGTGAGCAGCAGGGCATTGGTTGTTCCGTGGGCCATTCCTTCTTCCCCACCCACATGCATCCTATCTCTCCACAGGCTCCACAGTCCACAGTAAGACTCCACAGGCCACACTCCCTCAATCCGCTAGTTGCTCTTTCGCTTTGAAGAAAATTGGCAAGTCTACCAGAGGAAAAAGGCAAGTTTTGTTTGCCTTACGCATTAAATACAACACAATGGTAAATACTGCCAATTTTAACACAGAACTAGTGTTAGAACAGAACCTTCACTTCTGTTTCCCTGACAATTTGAATGAAAAGCAAAGTGTTCTGCCTGTGAATCAAAAACTCTCCTACTTAACTGGATGTGACTGATACCATGGTAAAGAAAATACTGGTGAGTTTGAAGGCAGTACTGAAATGCATAATGACACACAAACTTATTTTTTTCTAAATAAGAAGGTGCTTTAATAAAAGTACTTTAATGAAGTTGCTTTAATGAAGGACTAATTGCTTCTAAGTAATGACATTTGAAAAAAGATGTTACAAGCAGCTTCTTATTCAGAAATTAGCAGCCAAGATCAATAAACAAAACATAAAATGTAGGCATATTATTTATGCAGATACTGATGCAGATCATGTAGGCATAATACTGCTATAAAGGGCTGAATTTGGTGAAAAAAGCTGATGAAATAGAATAGAGCTGATGTTCATTCTATTGAGGCTGACTTCAAGTAGCTAGTGTTCAACCAGTTTGGTTTTTATATGGCCTTGAAAGATATGCCAACTGTAGCTGCTAAATCCATATTGCAATTAGAAATGGTTACCTTTGTTGATCAAAAAAATATGAAATGGAAGAAAAGAAAAATAACATACCATGTTCACACACAAAACAAAAAGAGCTATATCAGGGACATCAGGGAAGGTGGAATACTATAACAACACATTTTATATTGTTATACTATTCCACCCACCTTAATGGAGAACCCTTCGGTGTGGCTACGCCATAGCCTTTCGAATCCAGATTTCCTCCCACTTTCATGGTGTCACATGGCTTCCGTTGCTCAATGTATTCATTCATGGTGGACTCCAGCAGGAAGGCAAACTTGCCCTTGGATTTGCGGACACGAGCTACTCCCTCTGCAGTAGTCCTAGTGAACACTGATGGCTCTGCTGATTTCATGTAGGTCCACATCTTTTCATACACTGCTATTTTTGATCTCTGGAGAAAATTAAAAAGAAGTTAGGACAAAAGAATGTTGCAATATTTCAGAATGGCATTGTTGGAAATAAAATCAATCATACTTAATATTTCAAACAACTGGGGTTGGGAAAATCATACTTGATAAGGATTTTCTTTGAATTCCATGATTATTTTAAAAGATAAAAGAAATAACAGTATCAATACTATAAAATCAGATATTATTTTTTAGGTCCAGTTAACCTTTAGCAGTCACAATGAAATAACTGCAAAGCTAAGACCTGAATTTAGTGTTAGATAAAGGCAGTTCACACAGTCAAAGTGTTGTAAAGTGTGTTTTAGGAAATTATATATGAAATAGATATCCACAATAAACCTGTATGGGAAAGAGAAACAATAAAATAATCTCCCCATAAATACTGAGCTGAATCTTGAAGCATTTTTCAGCTCTAACACCCACTTCTTACACCATCAAAACCACAAAAGCTTAAGTAAGATTTCTGCTTTCAACATGCAGAGTCCAGAATTCATTCAATTTACCTCAGAAAGACTGCACAACATTGCAAGACATGGCTCACAATAAAAGATGGAAATAGCAAATTGGGCCAAATATACTATTAAAGAAAACAAAATGCCCTAAGCATTTGTCTTAAAGAAGTATTCGGTATGTTTTTAGAACTGCAGTATCAGTGGATTTACTTTAAAGACTGATCCTGCTAGTAACTGAGTAAGAAAACTGCTTGCTTAAAAAATGTGCAAGAATTCATGGCTTAGAGTGCATTAGTTGGAAATTTTCCTGTCTGGGAATGCATGGTGTAACCACAAGTGAAGACTTCAGCAAAACCAAAACTTAATAAAAAATAAATAATTTTAAAAAAATCATAGGAAGGAAGGAAGGAAGGAAAGAAGGAAGGAAGGAAGGAAGGAAGGAAGGAAGGAAGGAAGGAAGGAAGGAAATGCTGTCAGGCTGAGAAGCTTCCCAAGGTCGTTAGATTCATTCAACAACTCCTTTGCTTCCGCCAGCAACAGGGATACATACATGCAAACCAGCAGTGTGTCAGCTGAACACTACACCGTATTTTTCTTTAATAACAGATGACACTTGTCTTCTCTTATACATGCTGCTAAAAGGACTTTTTAACCCAATGCTCAAGTCAGCTTTTATTTGAGTCAACAGGAGTTTCTAGCTAAGTGAGATTTGGTCTATGAGCCCACTCCTACATTGTGCTGAGCACTCCAGGAAAATATTCATTATTATAAAGCCCCAAATCAAAGGGCCTTAGAATATTTAAACAAATATCAAATCCTATAATCTGGGTATTATTTAAATTGACAACGGCTTTAAAAAGATTGCAACTGAGCCTTTGTATAGGTAAGAGTAATTTCCCTGAAGCACTTCTTTTTACCAATTACTAAATGATTGGTCTAACTTGAAAGTAAGTGGCATTTAACCAGAAATGTTCAATAAAAATGCCATATAACAGAATATGATAAGTTATTCTTACTTTTTTAGCTTGTCATCATTTTATCTTTCTGTCAAATATAATAAAATCTAAATTAACAAGTTATGCATGTCCATAATCACATCCTGCCTTGTCACCCTCTCTTTCCACTGTAGTCATAGCTACTTTTCGCTTACGTAACAGTGGCTGAGAGCAGAGAGTAAGCTAAGCCACCCATGTATTCTTTTTGCCCTACGCTGACGTAATTTCATGGATTTAAATTTACAGAAATAAAAAAATGGAAGAGATCAATAATGAATCAGGCAGCATTTCAAGAATATTTACTTGCCTTGGTCTTCACTTCCAATCATTTTTTATATCTTACCATCCATATCATCAGATTCTTTATAAAGTAAATATCTAATAGGTCACTTTCCTTCAAAACTAAAAACACGCAACACATAAAATAGCTCTATTAGTAAGATTAAACAATGCCCTATATCAGTTGAAAACAGTAGCATTTAAATCTATTTTTTTAGGATCTAGTTTCTTTTGCCCATCATGAGACAGAAAAATATGGCAAGTTTAACAAGGCATCTGCTCTGTAAAAACATTTTCCTCTCCCAAGCTTTCATTTGTTAGCATTCAATTTCCACGTGTCAACCGAGAGTGAAAATTGAAGAGTGAACAAACAGATATTCCTTATTATCGTATGAGGAAACACTGCAGCTTTCCCCTGCAGTCAGCCAGGCTAGGATAATTTTCACTTAGGGCTTTTCTGAGTAGCACTGATAGAACTTAGTTCTTTTCCTCTTAGGCAAGCTGCTCAGAAAATGCAACTCTCACTATGTCCAAAACAGGAAATAAGTAAATAGCTAATAGTATCAAAGTCATCTTTTTCTTTATGTTGGCTTTAAAATGACTTTTGCCTTTTCTGTTTTCAACCTGGAATCAAAACAGACTAAATAGCTGTTCAGAGTTTCTGACATTTTGATCAGAAATGATCAAATGAGGAGAAAATGTCCTGAAGGCTCATCTTCAGCCAGATAGTAATCACTGACCGAAAAGTTACACGACTTTAATCCCCAAACTGATGATGTTCGCTTCCAACCACACAAAATGTTAGACTTGGGAAGCAAGTCTTCTCCTACTGTTGTTTCAGGCTAGGTCTTAATTTATGTATTATGCAAACAGTGTTTGTGCAAATACTGTCTGTCAATGATATTTTCACTTTGTCCCTGTTTTGTGAAAAATATTTTTAGAAATAGCGCATACAATATCGACAACGACTGTATGTTGCAGAGAGTAGAAATCATTTGATAACATGGCCTCAATTACACCATTTTTAAAAAAGCGATCAACACAGTCTAAATCTTGATAAAGCTTCAAATTTTGTGCATGCAACTACATTTAGTATTTGTAGTTAATTTTAATGTTTCTCTTTGTATTTTGAAATAAAGGAAAAAATATAAAGACAACATTGATTTTCTTTCTTTTTTCTCTTAACCCCTTAAGATTAAAATGAAAGAATGGCTGTCATGGTAGATGGAGAAAGATTCTTCTCTTTTGGAGAAAGATTCTTCTCTTTAAGGAGAGATCTTGCATGAAATATTGATTAAAACAAAGAAGTATCTGTGTTTACAGGATGATTTAAAAGAATCACAAAATTTTTGTGGCCAAGACTGTTTTTATGTCAAAAGACCTGACCTCACTACTTCAAAACAACAGCTTGTAAAAGTGTTTTCTCTTAAGAAAACTACTCCATTCCTTCATTCTGTACTATTTCCTTGGGAATTATTTTTGTATCATCACCTAAAAAACCTGCAAGTACTGTATACTCTTGAAAATACAAGTTAATAAATCCAAAGTTAAATAAACCTGCCTGGTCCTCAGCATCATGTTTTTAACTATCATCACAGCTTACTTCTAGTTGAAAGAACTGTTTGTACACATATATTGTCGTTACCACCTCAGCCTGATGGACTGAAACTGGAATTCCCAGAATAAAACACCTAACTTTGCAGAAACTGAGCTAAAGAAGAATCTATATGTTAATCATAGATGAATATAAATATTAATTGAGGGATTATACTCTTTTCAAGAAAACAGGAAATCTGGCCATCTCAGGATCAAAATATTTCAATTCTTTGACAGGCTTCCTATATCTTAATGCCACCATTTTTGTAGACAACTGATGTGAAATCAGGGCTTCTAGGGACCACAAGCTGAGTTTCTACCACTTGGGGTAAAAAAAAAAAAGGCTCCCAGAGAGCGTCTGTGGTGTCATATTTAGGTGTATACCAACACCCTGGCTATAGAAGATGACAGGTGTAGTTAGAAACCTGTCACTGAACTGTATCCATTAAAAAATGATGTACCAAGCACCCTAACCATTTCAGTGGGATCCGTATAGAGTTGATGCAAAGAGGAAGATACTTTAAAGGGTGTTTTATTTGAACATAACACACTTGTCCCGCACAAGATGCACATGGGTGTTTTTCTTTCTCCAGTGTCTACAGAAGAAATCTAGAAAACTAGCTTAGACTAAACTCCTTGGACAGCTTCATCATGTGAAGGCTCAACCACTATGTGTTGGTTAAGTGCCATTTATAAGGCATCATCTTTTTACAGCTAATAGAAAATATTAGTTCTTCTATGGGGACATCTCTTGCAGTAAAAAGGTTATTTCACTACAGACCTTTTGGGGGACACTAAGCAGCTGCCCTTGAACTGATAGTGTCTACAGGTCACAAATCCCATCCATAATTTTGTTAATGATTCACTGAGTTCAGTTTGGCCAAACTGAAAACAGTCAAGGTGCGTGGGAGTACCTACCATAGAACAGTCCCCTTTCAATCATACAATAAGAAGAAAATATCACGCCATCTTCCTTTCTTCTAAAAATGCCTTAAACTGCACCTTTCAGATAAATAATGCTGTGTAATTTCCAAGGAAGGATTACTGGCTCACAGCATTTATTCAGAGCCATGTTCAAACACTAAACTCACATACATTCAGTCATTTAGGCTTAACTTGCATCTGCTAGAGGCATGAAATAAAGCAGGAGGGACTGTTTATTGTGTACTCCTTGTAATGTCCAGGCTCCCTGTTTTCCAGCTGGCAAACGATGAGGAATACATACCAACCATGCTAACACAGGAAAGCAAATGAAAATGAAGTAATCAATACAGACAGCACAGACATACAAATGGCTATTTAGGCTGTTTCCTAATGCTCCAACCACATCCCCCTGAGATATGTTTTCTCTTTATTATTCATCTGAAAGTCAGCAAATTAAAAAATGCATTTCCTGCCCACCACCCAAGACCCTAAAGCCAAATGCACACAGCCAAATCCATAAGTAGAAACAAAACCTGCAAACCTCCATGTTATCATCATAAGCTTTCAATGCTGCACATCATTTCAGTACTGTAGCTTCAGATGAATCAATAGTGCAATGTTGCTTTAATTATCACTGGTTTCAGTATCCCTTGGGGCACCTCTTTTGCCCAATGTGACAGGATCAATAAGCTTTCCACAAATTAAAATAACTGAAAACTCCAACAAATGGTGTTGTGGGGGTAAAAAAGTAGCTAAAGTATTGCAGGAGTTACAAACCATATTACATATAATTGCAAAGTAACATTACTTCACCCTTCCAAGCGAAGAGCAGTTGGTATGGAGAGCTGTTCTAATGGACATGCCAACTTACTCTGAAGAACTCTTTGGTTGACCCTGAGTCCAGTGTCCCATAAGCAATTTCGGTTTGTTTGGCAAGGTCTTCTGCACTTTCTATGGGCGAGACCATTCGCTCAACAGTCAAGAAAGCAGCGAGGTTAGCAGTGTATGATGAAATAATGATGAGCGTGAAGAACCACCAGACACCTCCAACAATGCGACCTGAGAGGGATCTAAACACGAATAAGATAATGCACATTTTCCTGTCTCTTAAGCCACGAAGAGAGAGAGAGAAAGAGAGAAGGCACCATTATTGCTGAACATGTATCTTTAACAGTTAAAGGGAGGGAGATCATTTGCATTTTAAATACTAATACATGCTTTTTCTTTTGAATCTTAATGCCTACAGTACAGAGTCCACTGTATTAATACGTATCATGTAGATACAGAAGCTTGAATTCTCTTGAACAGTAATCCCAGTGCTCTTATTATCTCAGGAAATGCCTAACATAGCAAAAATTTTGTAAAAAATACTGGCTAGGTAATCTCTTATTGGAGACAAAAGTAAAGCACAGTAGCTGCAAATCAGTAGCTTTCTCTGTTTCCTCTTAAAAAAAAAAAAAGACACAAAAGGCTTTGAACATAGATTATGTTGGCTCTAGGATTAAAATCTTCCTGTCACCCAAACTTATCAAACATTCTACAAGCTACTGCAATCATTTGAACTTCTACATTTTTCTTCTTTAAGAAGCAAGCATTTTGTGGTAACAGAGATATTTATATTAAGTAAAAAATTATATTTTCCATTTTAATACCTGTAATTTGGTGAGAAGGCTGTTGACAAGTAATGTACATCCAGTCTTAATTAGCAGCAGTTTCATTGCTAACTTTAATAATGGCTGAGTTAGGCCAATGCTGAACACTCTCAAAATTTCACTGTTAATGGCTAAAATGAAGCATTCAATTTTGAAAGATTGGGCCATAATGTTTAATTAAGAAGTTGTAGTTACTGCATACTAAAGTTCCAGAACATCTTAAAAAGTTGAGAAATTCAGGACTGGGATCATACATTACATCTGAGGTACCCACTCCGTAAGGCATAGCTTAGCCATAGAGCATGGCTTCTCAGGAACAGATGGTCAAATATTCTCTCTCTCATAGACAGTGATATTCTGGAAGCAGTACTGTAGAACTTGATAGGGAACAGAAATGGGACATTCATTCATGCAAGGCAAATATTCAGCACAATAGCGTGCATTTCATAATTGTAACACAATGGAACTAATTTAGCAACACAGTGCCTCTGAAGTCAACTCAGTGGAATTACCCCTGTATATACCTGCTGTTTCTAAGAGCTGTTTGTGGTTTATGAAAGCTGACATACATAAAATAATAGTAATGACTGAAATTTAAAGCAGATTCTCTGTTGCCCTTATCATAGTTATTAAAAAAGAAAAAAAATGAAAAGGCTTCCTAAAGAATGAAATTCAAAACACTGCCAGGAAAATAAATGAAGGAAAGTTTTATGCTTCAGTGTTGAAGATAAAATGCAAATGTAAAAAGATTTGACACAAACCTTGGGGAAATATCACATCCTTGTTGCATAAAGGCACCCAGGGAAAACCAGAGGCTGTTGAATATGCCAAACTCATTGGGAGGCTGGTCACTGGGTCCTTCTTTCCCATCCTCTGGTTCTTCTGTGTGCCACTCATATGGGCTAAACCTGCTAACTAGGAACAGGACCACACTGACACCAATGTAGGCAAAGACTATGCACATCCAGATCTCGTACGCCAAAGGGTCCAAGAAGGAAAACACTCCTGGTTTAGATTTCTGGGGCTTTTTGATCATAATGGATATCCCCAAACTCATAAAAGGCTTAGAAAAATCAATGACCTCTTCTCGTACCAAAGTGATGGTCAGAGGCGCAACAGCAATCTCTGCTTTCTATAAAGAGAAAAGAAATATAGATGTATAGATTAATTGGAGTTGGCTTATATACTCAGCTAGCAGCTAATTCCAAAGGTATGTCATTAACATCAGGACACTGTGGCTTAAATGTTCTTTATACCATCTTTCTGTTTCTATCACAGTCTATATTTACTCAATATGCTTTTAGTAAAACATACACATTGCAGGTTTTTACTTTACAGAATTACAGAAATACTCAATTTTCCTGCTAAGGAGAAGACTCTTAAATCTTATAGAGGTCAGCAGCAGTGTATGTAGATATTTTAGGTATTAATTTAGATTTAAAGTAAAGGAACTCAAGGATGAATGAAAAATGAGAATGACCCTACGGTCACTGAATGTATAGAGATTTTTTTATAAGATCCCAGAAACAGTAATTCATTATCATATTTTCATAAAATATAACCATTCTTTGAGGGAAGCCAGCTCATAGACTGAAAGAGGTTCGAAATAGCATGAAGCAGCAAAGGTGATGAACTATTGCCATGATACCACAAAACTGCACGCAGTTGTCTTGGGGGAAAGATAGTTCAGTAGGAATGAATCAGATTTTAAACAGTGCAAAAAGGCAAGTATAGAGAAAACAGCTGTGCAAAATCATGCAATAAAAGGATAAAAAGTGTGCTGAATCCATTCCCATTAGAGACAGGAATAATTTTTAGTATGTTTCTCTAATACGTTTTTAGAATGAAGATGCCAGTCTTGAATGAATTGTTATTGATGATGAAGGTGATTACAGCTGCTAACAATGATGTCTGCATGAACTATAAGGTATTGTAGCTGTGCTAATGGGTCATTTCTGTCATTAGGGACTCAACATTACATTAAGGTTTGCTCCTTGCCTTGCCTTGTATGCCAAAGCTGTCATTACAGCAGTGCTTAAGATGGGAACTGGAAGAGGAACTGGGACCAAAGATGCACCGGTGGAAGGGGAACAGATGCAGAAGCTGCTGAAACCTTTCTCCTGTTCATCATCGTGGTGCTGTATCTAGGTGGATTCACAGAGCACAGCTCGTGCTCTGTGACCAGCCTGGACTTCTATACAGCTTATGGGCTAAGGAGGGTAACTGAGCATATTTTGAGAACACTTGGTGTTGGCTGCAAATAAGGTAGACTCACAACCTGCCTTCTGCAGTGGCATTACTCTGCTTCAGGCCTCAATATATGAGATAATCTGCCTGTATTTACCCCACCTGAGGCCCAGTCATCTTCACAGGCACAATTAAGAGCTACTCATAAATCTCCATAATAGAACTGTCATAGTTTTATTTTCTAAATACTTAGCTGGCCCAAATTCAACTTATGGGGTAACATCTTCAGATATAGTACATAGCCCAAAGTTTAGCAAAGCATTTAAGCATGTGTGCCTTTTAGGATGTTCTTAAGGATATTCACACTCAGTAAAATATACAAGGATATATTTAAATCCCATCAATTTCAATGAGATTAAAACATATCGAAAATTAAGGATGTGCTTAAGTAGTTTAATCCAAGTGTTACATAAATAGCTTGTGTGATAAAGAAAAAAAGAAATTGAAATGTAGGCTTTTTTGTCATCTCACAACTCTGAAACAGATAAATGCATTTAAAATAATGTTTTTGTTATTTTATACACTAAGTTATACTGAGCTATATATATTTTATGGAATTTAATTTAAAACTAATTTCATGTGGTTAAAATTTAAGCCTGTTTTGGTAGCTGTACAATTTTGAAGACTTCAAAAGAACTGACTCATTTCAGTGCAGTGGCCCAAAACCGCAAATTTGTATTAAAATTGCTATATATTAATAATCAGATTATATCTGTCATTCTGAAATAATTGTGATGCAAACACTTATCATAATTTTATGTAAAGATATTATAGTTTAAGCAACACAATTAAAATCATAGTTTTGCAAGTGTATCAGACATCTCTGGTGCTAATGTCTTGGGTAAACATAATGATAATAGTGCTAATTCTCTGAATTTTAATATAACTTTAGTAATACAAGGCATTTTTAAAAATTTGGCTTCTTAAAGTCTTGTGATTACGTAAGTCTGACTGAGATATTTTATGAAGACAGGTACTATATGAAGAAAAATAACATGTCTAAAATATATTTTTAAATATCCTGAAAATTGTAAGGTAAATTTGGTTTCTGTAGTCTAAGGATTGTAGAATGGTTTGGGCTACTGGCATTGCTGCATATTTTTGTATTTCATCTCACTCATGAATTCCTTTTTTCTGGAAGGATGGTTTCCTTCCTTAGAGTCAATGTCTTTTATTCCCTGAAATTTTAGCTACTGTGAACACCTAATGTGGAGTCCTTGAAACGAATTAACTGAAAGACTCAGGGAAACTGTGATCCATTACTGCTAATCTTCTCTGTATTTGTCACATAGTGGTATCTTCCTTAACACAGGGTAAATGACAGACCTGATCACTGGTCTTTGGCTTCAAAAGTGTTGGCTAACACTTCATTTTTTGCGTCTGCAGATTGCTACTGGGATTAAAACAAGGATCCTTGAGGGTTGTTAAGTTTTTATGATGTGAGGTAGAAAAATGACAGCACCATTTTAGTGTGAACTGTGGAGATTTTAAAGACCTAATTAGCACACTGCATATTGTATGTGAAACATAAAAAGTGAAACACTGGGTAAGATTAATCTTATCACATTTAAATGCTCACAGAGCACATGCTTGAACTAAATAAGAACTAGCTGCCTACACTACTTTAAGGAGTTCAAGAGGAGAAATAGGAAATTAGCCCATTTCATTATGACAGTGATCTAATGTCAGATGATTCATAATGTAGAGAAACGTGTTTCATGCCAGTGAATGTAAAGGGACAGTACACAGATACGTCACAATTAGATGCCAAATAATTGGAAAAAGTGCAGCCTCCCCAATCTGATCATATTATTTATTATTTTTGTAAGACTACTGCATGCCACATTAAGGCCTACATAAACTTTTCGTTGTTGAAAGCTAAATAATGACAATAGCTGTGCATTATAATCGTCAGCGTTTGTGCTTTGCCCAGTTAATGTACACCATATAATTATGGATTTAAATGATTAACAATATAAGAATGGTGCAAACAATTCATGATATTGTTGCCAGTGAAATCTGTTTTGACAAAGGCTAATGATAGTTCACACTTGAAGCAACTGCATCTGTAACCGTATTTCAGTCAAGGCTGCACCACTACCAAGTGCAGATGGATTCTGGACCCTTCCGATATTATACAATGGGACAAGATTAAGTCTGATGGTAAGAGACTTTTACTTTTCCAGAATATATTATTAAAACCTTGTGAATAAAATCTATGCTTGGTATAAATTGTATGAAGGTGGTAATGCTATCTGAGAAAAACCATGCAGGAAGTGATTTCAACTTCAGAAGCTCATAGCTTCTCAGATTTTAAACAGAAATGAGTTGTGACCTTTTGTATTAAGCAGTGAAAGAATAGCATTTTGTGTCAGGAGAATGGGTATTTAATTTGGACTGCTTGTTAGTGCATTTGGAAACACCGGTTACGTGTGCCTAATAGTATTTCATCCCCAGCCAGCATTTCTTCTATGAGGTTGGTATTAAGGGCTATAGAGCCCCACATGGACTACTGCAAGCATTCGGATAGATCAGGGATAAATTATCAAGATTTCCTGGTATTTTTTAATAGAGTGTTAAAAACAAAACAGGGAAATAAACACTCCCCCTCCCTCATGACCTTCTGTACAGTCATAGCAAAACTGTACAACACATAACTTTATGCACTGTTTCCCCTGGGACATAATGGAAAAATCAGCTACAGATTTTAGGTGACAACCAAGCTGCTCTGTGCAGTATCTGAAGGTGTCCAGCTACCAGAATGACCAACGGTGCATATAGGTCTCACGGGAACATGGGATAAAATTGGCACGTGTCCACTCTCAGTAACACGGATAGGGCTAAGTGGCATTGGGGTATGGTGTAGAGCAGCAGAGGAGGGGAACCTTTCATGTGGCAGAGAAGAGCATCAGTCTCACTGGCCAGCACAAAACTGTCTGTTAATCCTTTAATGTGGTTGGGAACTAGAAGCTGTAAATTGTTTCCCAAATAGATCATCTTGTCTACTTGCTAATTCAGTTGCAAATTCTGTCCCAATCCTGGCTGCACTCAAAAAGCCTTCCTTGAAGCATAGCCAGCTACTCAGAGTACTTGTGTTTATGATTTGGGGATCTACCAGAGAAGATGAACATCCTCTTATAGCACAGCTTTGCAGAAAAGTCTCTGGCTGACTGACTTTTTGGCTTTCTCTATATGGAATAAGCCAGGGACCCAGATATTCTGTAAATCATCTGGTAAGGACTCAAGGAAGTTGCAGGAAGGATGCTCTTCATGGATTCCCTACGGAAATCTTAAGCAGCAAACTTTTGTAAGTTGACAGGAAGAACCACTTCCTTTAAAGCTACACCTGCAAAAGTACATTAAACATGCTTAGAGTAGTAGTTCTTGGCCTTAAGGCCAGATAGCACAGGACAGTCTGTGTCACTACCATGAAAGTTATTTAACCCCTAAACCAGGATGGCTGCATTCAAGCTGCTTATAGGGAATGGTCTCTCCCCCACGCTAGTGTCCAGCTGGGCTCCAAAATTGTTCTGGAGAGTAATTATGGGCCAAAAATATAGCAGGGACCATTGTTGCAACTGAGCAGTTAGTCAAGCAAGTTCCGGTGCCCAGGGACATTCCCTGGTACCACTGATATACTGGGACAGATACAGCCTAAGGGAGCCTTCGGACAGCAAATACACTGGGCAACAGCGGACTTCTGTCAGATCTTTCAATAAAAAAAGCAGCTCCAAGAGCTTTGCTGTGGCTCATTCTCAGAGCTCAACTCCAGAATCACAATCAGACTGCAGCCTTCCTAAATGGATAGTTGTGCAAGAGCTTTTAAACTTGGTCATCAAGCCTTTAAAGTGCCTTCACCTCATTCTTTTCCATTACAAAAAATGAAGTGTTGACCATGTATTCTGGTATGTCCTCTTCATGCAGGTGATATGCAACAGGTTCTTTATGCCTGTAAGTTTTGTTGCTTTCAGCTATGTTAACAGCAGCAGGTCACCTTCCAGTACTGGCATGAACCTCTGTGTGAGCTTTCTAATGGCACTCTGTATTTCAGTCTAGCACTAGGGAAGTTTGGGTTTGATGAGGTAAATTTTTCAAGATACATAAAAGGAAAAAAAAAAAAACCAAACCCAAACTGAAAACTAAAGTGTAATTTCAAGTTTTAGTCTATTATTTTCAACTAGATGATAGGCCACTGAAACTCCGCTATTAAAACTCGGATTCTGGGCAAGGGAGTTTTCTCACAATATGTAAAATTTCTCAAGATGTTTTAAAAAAACCTACTGGTGTAAAACAGTGCATAGTCATTGACATCCATGCGATGGTTATTGCCAGACAAGGAGTCACCTCCACTTTGATAAAATAAGTCTGAAATAACCTTGACTTTTAAGATCCTGAGAGTCGAGCTGCTTCAAAGCCACTACAGTGGACATATATACTTGGAGATCATTCAGCTTTTCCACTCTTTAATGACTCAAGTGAGGCTGGTTCCTCCAAGTACTTCAAAGAACATACATGGTTTTGTGAGGCTGCTGTAACCTTCCCATTCCCATGTGGAGGGGAAAACAACAAGACTCTGGGGCACCATTTCCCACATTCCTACAGCACACAGTCTGTTTCATGTTGAGGAGTCCCTTGAGCTGATCCTAGTGGAGAAGACTTTGACAAAATTTATCAGCTATACTTAGCTGACAGAAGGGAACAGAAATAGAGCTGGGAGAAAAGTCACTAGGCTTTTGCCAAACGTGGCCTTAACCACCATTGGAATTGTGGAAACTGCAACTGTAGATGGACCAACCCATATGCCGTAGGCTTTTATGGGGAGGCTGAGGCATGTTATGAGTTCATTGGCGGAAATGTTGTCACCTGAACACTTTTAGGATTTTTTTATTCCACCAGTGAAATGAAAAGTTTCTCTAAGAATTCTGATCTGTTGTCAGTGCAGATATTAGCAACTGCAGTCATCAGCAAGCATGACTCTGAATTTTGCTACTTTTGGTAACACCAGATACTGCAAATATTTCTTTGGGCTTGTTGGAACTATTTTCATTAAATATTACAAATTTATGTGTCAACAGAATTGTTAACTGTTATGCTATTTTGAAGAATCCTTCTCCAGATCACTGTGTAATGTAATGCTCTTAGTTGCTGAACTTACCAGGTTTCTCTTAAATTTTATTATTGACGTTCATCTTAAAAGTCTGTCTTAATTCTTAATTGCCTAATTGTGTACTTGTCTGTAGTGTTTTGTTATATATGCTTAATATATGGTGGTGGATTGTCCATGTCTCAAACTAGACCAAGAGTCCTATGATTTCAAAAGATCTGTCCCCCATTCCATGAAAATGAATAAATGAGTGATATTCTTCCCAACTAAGTTTTACACTGTATCAGGAATAGATGCTCTCTAACATTAGTTCTAACATTAATTAATTTTTAAGGGATGTGAAAAGTATGGATGTTCTAATATTACAAGGTACTAGTTGAATAAAGAGTAGAATTTGCATGAAACACTTTGATATTCTCCTGAAAATAAAAGAAAGCACAGAGATCTGAAACAGAATTCTGTTTCTTTTCTGTGATCCCAAGGTTAAATAAAATGTACACATACTTCCTATTTTATGACTAATACTATGATAAATTAAATCCTGCTTCAAAAATTGGTATGCTTACCCCATAAACAAGTTCTCCCACCATCCCATTCCAGATTTTTGTCTCTGGATCCCTTGCTCCATATTTTCCATCAGGAACAATGGCAATTTTGTACTTGATACCAATATGTTTTGCAATTTCTGATGCCAGATCTACACAGTATCCTTCAAACTTGTCATTCCCTTCAAACGTATCATGGTTTTTCTTGAACATAACATATGGGGCTTCCTATAATGAAAGAAGTAGAACTGTAAAGGAGAAGTATACAGCATATTCTCTGAAAAGTAACATCATCTACTGACTGAACAACACACATTTCATCAAAAGTTCATGGATAATATTAACACATTTAAATTAAAATTTATGAACAAAAATCCTTCTGGAAAGGTATACTATTTACACTGTAATTTGGATTACACATTTTACAAGATTTATCGACCTTACAAATTATGAACACAAAAACTATCCAAGAATGTATATAAATTTTACTCTTTTTTTTTAATGAAAGACCTTACACAAAATTTAAAGCATGAATAGAGGTTGAACCTATACAATGCAAATGACTGTGGGATAACACAAAGTGTAGTTTACGCTTCTGACTTCAGTAAGTAAGCATATCCTCTAGCATAGTGTCGTTACTGCCTATGTAATTTCAGAGGCACAGCCTGAATGATTTGCTTTTTTGGGGTTTAGAATGCATAGGCTACATACATTTTAGTGAGAATATAGAAATACGTTCCCGAGGAAACATGTATCTTCCCCTTCGAATAAACAGTGCACATTCTGCAAGGTCTTCTAGGATGAATCTAAGCAATATGCATGGACAGGAATGGTATTAAGCTGACACTGACTTTATGTGCTGCATGAAAAACAAGTACCAAAATATTTTTGGTTGGTGAGTGCCGTTGAAAACAAGTAAAACATGTCTCAAGAAGTGGATCTTACATTCCCTGTGTAAACCATACCATAACAATAGTGAACATTATGTAATTGGAAAATCAAGGTCACATTGGGAAAACAAGGTCACATTTTTCTTTTTTGCTCTGTGTGGATTCAGACTTTAGCCATCACTTTCTGGTGGTATTTTAAATTACTTCATGTAATCCGTATTCATAGCCAGTTTCAGATAAAATACTTGTCACTAATGTCACTCTTTGTTTGAATTTACATCATAAAATACTGGTTACTTAAGTTTTCTCTGTGCTGGCCCTGGTGAATGTTAGGTTTTTGACACTAACCTTGGTAGTACTCTGCCCTATTCACATCTTTCCTACATACAATATTAGTACAAAAATAAAATAAAGGTAAGCATGTAGTCTGAGAATGTCTGCTTCATTGAAACTACATCAACATCAGCTGTAAGCAACAACAACTTTGTAACCTCTATTAGGTGTTTAACAATGGAGGATATGTGGCATTACATGAGCAATAGGGGGACTGAATAAACCAATTCCAAAATTTTTCAGTGTGTCAGGTAAATTTTTCCTTTTGGATACCAATATGTAGCTCCTATTACCAGGTTGTGGATCCACCCAAGAGAAGAACTTAATAGGCAAGCCTCAACACTATAAGGTGAAAGGCAGAGAAATAGAGAAGAGAGAGATTATACGTGGGAGGCACTATTCCATTTACTTATGTAAGTTTACTCCCTGTGGTAACTCCGCCCAGGACCCACCTCTGTATAAGGATGGCAGAACAGAGCTTTGTGTAATGTGAGTGGAGAAAGTCGTGTAGTTCATTTACTTTAATGTGAGAGAAAGGTCCCAGATTAAATTCAACACAGTTTGGGAATAAGGAAGTGCTAGTGTTTCCTTAAAGACAGAGTCAGGTTCCTAAGTATTGCAGGAATGTCTCACTCTCAGGTGTATTCCCAGAACATCTCTTCTCCGATCATCTCCTTCTTATGTTATTCTCTGCTATGGACACGCCTCTTTGGGCCACAATCCCTTAGCAGAGATTCAGTGTTGGAGGCCATTGATGCATTACGGCCATTACTTCAGCTAAGGAACCACACAGCACAGCAAAGCGTCCACAATGATCACTTCCAAAGTCAAACTTGGTCTGACTACCTGGTTTCTTGACCTATATGTAAGTATAAATGCCCAGAGAAATTTGAGGTTGACAACAGCAGATTGTTGCATTTCTTGAGCACATAGTTATGATCACTGTAGGGCTAAGGATTGCCAATGACTTCTAAAACTGGGGCAATCACAAAACAAGCTGTTATCATCCTGATGCATGTGGCCTGGGCACTGAGAAGACCACTGAGCTACAGCATTAACTACACACTGTAATTACTACAGTGATGCAGTGGTATGACTTTGCCCGTACAGAGTTTGTATCTTCAAAGGAAAACTGCTGAGCATTACCAGCAACCTGCACCATTTCTTGTACTCCTATCCCCAGTTAAATCAGGTTAATCTCAACCACTTGTCTTCCAGAGGGAGGGAGAGAAAAAAGCAAGGAGAAGGGGTCCTGCCCTCTCTTTGCAGGAGATCTTGATTTTAGGAAGTATCTTTGGGTACATGAATCAAATGTTCCTCCTTTATGTAGGCTTTTTGTTCCCATGAGAGGAAAAGCCAAAATCTGCGTCTTTCTACATGTTATTTCACAAAAATGGTTAAAAATAAACAGAGGCAAAAAATAATGTTTCCTGACTGTGATTTAGCCAACTGCTAGCTAGAAATACAACCAAGTCTTGTCCAGTATCCGGCATTTGTGAACTCTCCTTACAAGCTTCAGTTACATTTGCTTGCTGCACCTCAAAAGCAATTTTGTTTTTCAAAGAACAGAGTTAGTGACTGCTAGCTCTTCTGATTCAGCCTTTCTTATAAATCCCAAGCCAAAGGCATACAATTAAAGTCACAACAGGAAATAATAATTCTGGAGAGGGACACAAAGCAGACAGGCACAGAGGAGGCCAGGTCAGCCTGCTCCTTCTCCCAAACCCCAGACACTGTGCTTCTGCCTGCACCTCATCACCGGCAGGGCTGCTACAAAAAAGCATTTCAGCTGTCTCTGCACAGCAAAGCAAAGTGACAGATGCCTTATTTTTCCTGAAATAAACTTCAGCCATCCTCCCTGTGAGTTTTGTGAGGGAATGCTGAGAAGGGAAGCAGTGGGGTCCAATACCGTCCTTGGTAGGTGCAAGCAGCAGCAATCCCATCCAGTGGAGGGACCACCAAGTGAGGGCTCAGGAGACCTGGGCTCTGGCAGGGATCTGTTGGGTAACTTGGAGGAACTGCACTGGTTCTCTCCCCATCTCCCACTTCTCTCTACATGCTCTGATCTTACCAATTTAGAGCCAAATACAGCAAGGAACATCTCTTATAACGCAATTCTTTAATAGAGTAAGGTAGTACCTCATGCTGTGACTGCTTTAAAAGAAGCAGCAATTGAGTGAGATCTGCCAGTGTGAAACAATACAATTAAAAATAATGGGAACACCTACTACCTTTTGCTTACTATGTTGTCCTTTCTCTCCTGCCTTTTTTATGCAGAATAAATAACAGTTTCTTTAATTGTTGTGCCTGCTTTACCTGCCAAATAATGAAAGATGTATTTTCAAGGTAGAATTTGATGGGGGGATGTGGGTGGGACTGAATGTGCTTTCTGATACAGACTGTTTGCAAAAAAAATCAAATAGTAGCACTAGTTTAAAATTCTGTCCATTTTACGACTTTGGGGGTGTTTCAAACTAATGAGGTGTGCAGATGTTATTATAATAACATCAGGGCACTGAAAGGCAAGTTTTACTGGTTTGCTAACAAGCAACTTAAACAGATGAACTTGCAAGGTCACACTGCAAAGTCATGAAATATCTGAATTGATCAATAGCATGTACTCAGCCATATCTTGACGCTCTTTTCTATCTGTGGCACTGAAAAAGATGATTTTTTTCTGTATAATCTATTACAATAGCATTTTCTAAATTAGTAGTAATGTTAGTGTAACCATGCTAGTCTAAAGATATGAGATGCAAGATATCTATGGAGAGGTAATATCTTCTATTAGATCAGCTGAAATAGCTGAAAACAGTAGGCATGCTTTTTCACCATTTCCAGTTATAGCATCTTGTCTAATAAAAATATTACTTCTCCCCACCATCTTCGTATTTACTACATTTTTGAACTATAAACTCTTAACCTATTGATGTAAAACACAGGTCTGACTTACTGCTGAATGAGGTTTAACACCGCAATATTTGCAAGATTTGAGCTGCTTAATAGTATTCTATGGGGTTGTGAATCAAGGAAGAGTCCACATTGAAATGATCAATGACTAGCACGGAACAGATATTTGAAATTGTGCAAGCTTTACTTATATAATTCACAATTTTATAACAATACTTAACATTTGTAAATACAAGTTGATGTCTGCAACAATTACCTTTATAGATGTAAACAAATCATTCCACCACATTGCCACAAATTCATGTGTACAGTAAAATGCTCACAACTGATGATTCATACTATAAGGCAAGCTGGAGAAAGTAACTAACCCAAATACCAAACAGATCTATGTTTGGCTTTCCTACTCTAAAGTTAATTTCAAAATCTTTAAACATTGTAAAATTAATTTGTAAAATTGACAAATATTGTGCAAGGAAATGTCTCATTTTTAGAACAGGAATGGCACACATTGTCACACTTTATTCTGAAAGAAACTTCTGTAGATGTCAACGGAAGGTATTTTTGGTTTTTGTGGTTTGGTTTTTTTTTCTGAATAAAGTGTCCAGGATTCGGTTTGAAGGCTTTATTATCGTCATGCAACAAAGTTCAATTTTTTCTCCAGTCTACTAAAGAATTTAATTAATAAAATTTCTAATGAAAAAATATTTTTCTATTATGAGAAAGGAGGTTATAGTTAGAATTTTTGAGGTAAGACTCCATCAGAGTATATCAGTCAAAAAAATGAGTGTGGTTCTCAGTCACCTAATGAAAATATCTGTCATCTCAGATGCCCTCAGGTAACCTGCTTGACCTCCAAGTGCCGTTCTGCACGTCCTTTGTGCTGCCCCTTTACGGATAGGTCTGATATCCTCAGTGCTAGGCATCCACCTATGGGCCACTGAATCTATTTCCAAATCTTTGTGGACTTTGATGCAAAACTTACATACTTGGGGCACAACTCATCCCACACGCCTGAAACAACATACAGTAGCTGAGACATCCACATGGGGTGGTCATATATGGCATAAAACAGGCAAGCATCATCCTGCCAATGTAAGAAATGGGGGGTAGGCAGTATATCCTAGAGCACCTTAAATGTCACTGAGTGCTTGTAAGTGGGCAACTGAATCAATACCCTTTGTAAAATCATCTACGTTTAGGTGATTCAGTCTTGAATTGGATCCTGCCCTTGAAGCTTAATCTGCCAACACCAAGACTATCTCATTAAAACACTGAGCTGGAAGCTGCAATGCATACACAGCTCATTGTACATCAAGCTTTGGTTCTAAAGGATTTTTATGTTTAAAATTTTTTAAAGTTTTGCAGTCTCAGAGTAGGTAGAGAGCTGGCTGTATCATGAAATGGATTAGAGAGTTTGGAGTAGTCTTCCCAGCCTATTCTCCTACATTCTACCTCAACATCTTGTCACTGTATTTCTTAACTTGCTAAATCAGAGATAATCATTATTCCAAGCTGGCTAAGTCACTTACTTTACCTTAGTGTTGGAGGAGGGCTGCACATGGCATCCCTCCTCCAGTCATACAATGAACCTACTGTGCACTTGGAGGTCTCAAGCCCCCCCCGGAGGGAATGCTTCTGCACACAGGTAGAAAACCTGTCCTTTCCAGAGGGCCAGATGTGCAGGAGACTGTGCATCACATGAGGTGCAGGACACAGGGCTCTCCCAGGAACTACAAAAAGCAGGGCTGCACGGCAGCTGGTAGAGTAAAGGGCATCAGCTGCCCCTGCTGCCACCTCTCTCTGGGCTGCTCCTTCATCACATAACTAATCGGACATAGGTGGAGTGCCTACACGCTAAACCAAAACTGTAAAATAAATTCTACGTGCTCTCACTACGTTACAAATGAACATAACATTTTGCCAAGTAGAAAACACTGTAGTAAGTTCTTTTGATTGCAGAGCTAATTCGTTATAATGCACCTTTTATGCAATAGCCATACAGCCATATTACAGCAAAGTAAGCACAGACACATAAAAACTGAAGAAACAGCAGGCAAATCAACTTGTGTTATTTGGCTTCAGGCAAAAATTAAAGTGAGCCATGCTGAAAACTTGTAAACTTTTCTTACGCTGCCATGACACCTGTCTTTGAAGACTGAAAAGCCTGACAGCAGTGGTTGCAGAAGCTTTTCAGTTTAATGTTGGAAAATATGCATGCAACCAAAATTGTATGTGTCATCCACAATGGTTCAACTTCCCTTCAATGTGAAGAGGGCAAGGAAGAGGTCAAAAACTCTCTGTCTGGTATTTGCAACATGACTATAATACAGAGAAGAGCAAAATAACAGGATTCGGAGAGTTATTCTACTTAAATATATCTTTTCTTTGTGTGTGTAATCATATGCTTGTGGATGCTAAATACATTGCTCTGGCAGGTCAATATTAAGAATCATGGTTCTAATCTGCCTTCAGCATCATGTGTGCAGCTCCCAGTGGAATCAATGGGAGATGGGCATGATAAGGCAGAAATCACCATATATTCTTATTCAAACCAAATTCCGATATATTTCTCTTGCACTGTGATTTTGAAACGTTGAAAGGGGACACTTTTGGTCAAGAAGCAGTGCTGCTTTCAAATAATTGCATTTATCCCAAAATGACATGCTGCATAAACATAGGGCATGCTTTGGAATATTAATTCAGCTTTTTGGTTTTGAAAATGATCCCACCAGTCCTTTCAATACAGGGACTGGCAAAGTTCTTTTGAAGATAACATTTATTATGCACATCAAAATGCTTCAATGCAAACAGGACAGGCAAGATAACACATTTTAAAAGCTTTCTTGTTTTCCTTTTTTTCCTTTCTGGCAAACAGGAATCTTTTATATTACTTTCCATTATTATTTTTCACTCGCTTCTCCTAAGCTTGGAGCTATTTATGGAAATTACAGTATTCATGTATGGTAGCTTCAGTCAAAGATATCAGGATTGCTATGAGAGGAAAATTTCGACTGAAAGCTTGTTATTCACATCGTTCTCTTCTCAGCTTGGCAAACTTGAAGGTTAACGTCATCTGTTCTAGACATTTCAGATTAGTCACAGAACTTTTCTTGGTGGTTCAGTGCCTGGTCATCCAGCCAGAGGAACAGTAATCCATATGGAAAAATTAGCTCAATGCTACTAGACTGGTGGTTAATACTTGAGCCTTAGTTAGGAATGTTCGCAGCATCTTGGGACTCTTTTCTTCCTTGATCAATTTCTTAAAATAGGATTCTTCATCAGAGGCTGAAAAGAGGAGGACTGTACTGAAGTATATTTTTTTTTTCCATCACCAACTCTTTTTTTTTTTTTTTTTTTTTAGGAAAAAGATACATATATTTTCAATGTCCCATGCAAATAAAATAAAATAAAATAAAAAGTTACACAATTTGGTTAGGAGTTAACATTCTGAATTCCTGTATAGTAGTTTGGTTGATTTGCATCCTGGAATGATAATCTTCAACAGGAGATTTGTTAAGACATACTTAATGTACAAATGCTGATACACATTGCTGGAAATCTGGCAACTAACTGCATTTTTGAGTAAGAAAATGTCTTGACACTTTCCTTTGGATTATTTTCAACTCTGTATTAAATTAGAAAAATTATTGTTTAACAACACATACAGAATATTCCTTCCCAGTTGAGACACAGCTTATTCTAAAGGGTTAAAATATCTTGTCTAAATGAAGCAGGTGAAAAGGGCAGTGAACTGAGATGTAAAATCTTAAAAGCAGTCAGGTAAAGGTCACCCTTTGCCAGTTGGCTTTGACAAACATCAGCTTAAAAGGGCATGTCTGACTTCAGAGGGGAAATTGTTAAATATTTTGTTTAAAATACAGATTTGTAAGAAACAACAGTTTTGAAAAACTATGTATTAAAAATGTAAATGAATGAAGCAACTGCATTCTCCTTTGCAACCACTCTTTAAAAACACCAATAACACTGTAAAATCAAACCCCAAATCTATTTAGATTTTATTAAAATGGAAATTTTATTGAAATGCTGAATAACAAATATCTTAAGAAATTAAGAAATATCTTCAAATGCATCTACTAAATTCATGTTTTCATTCATGATTAAAAGTAGATAATCAAGTTCTGACTGGCTGACTGAACTATACTACTCAGAATTTTAGCTCTTGCTAATGCCAATTCAGAATTTATAATGTATCAACAAAAAAAGGACACTGGCATTATGAACACCTCATTTTATACCCTCTGTTCAGTTCTGTCATTTAGAGGTTTCAGGTTTTTCTTTTCTTCCAGTTTCTTGTGAGTCAAGATTTATCAATTAGAGTTTGAAAGAATTCACTTATATTTCTGAGATTTACTTTAGTAACAAATGGAAAAGACTGAATAAAGGAAAAAAATTACCACAACTCAATTTTAAAAACCTGATTTCAAGTGAATCATTATATTAAATGCATACCAAAAAAACCCCTGTACAGACATGACAGTCAAGATAATTAAGATATATGGCTCTCACCCTCCCACTAACCTAGGAATTGACAGACTAAATTAGACCATAACTAGAAACGACATTGTGTCACACAGCAGTATAAGCATTAAAAAAAGAAACACCTTACCAAAATTGTAGTGACAACCACTGTTCTATTCTCAATGGCTGAAGTGTCATTTCCAAGTGTAGGTTCATGCTGAATCAAAACTAGTTTATCCATGTCATTCCAGTAACCAACCTGCAAAACAAAATGTATATAACTCACAGTAGAAAAGTCTACATGCTGTATAATTACAAATATAAATGACTGTAAGAACAACAGAGTGATCCAAAGATAATTTTGTACCAAAGGAAGTGCTGTCACAGTCATAGACAGGTGCACGGTAGTATGTATCTAACACTTTGGGTATACCATCTTGCACCACTGCTGCACAGAATCAGACCTAGTACTGCTGCCACTCAGCTGCTCCTGAATGATCCGAGCTACTTACTTCAACCAGAGGCACAAAGTAAATCCCATTTTCAATAGTTTGAAGCCTTCCTAGGGCATAAACGAGATTAAGAATTTTTTGCTCTCCACAAGAAAACTTTCATTCACTAATCCCCCAGATCTTCTAGTCTTAGACAGAGGAGTGAAAGACATCTGGGTGACAGCTTTGCAATTCAATGGCTGATCTCAATTCCCTGCTCCATCATGGGCCTCCCAGGAGACCCCAACCCAGGGACTTACAGCAGGCTCATTCCACTTAACTGCTGGCACTGACCTTTAGTACCTGTATTAGAAGCCCTCTGATTAAAGCTGTCTTTATACTCACTGGACAGACAGGCACCACCAGACAGTGGCTCAGCTCATGCAGGATAAGCACCCCTCCTAGAAAAGTGATTGCTTTCCCCACTGACCCTAAAGCATGGTGAGAGTGACTTCACTCTAAAAGTATCTCTGGTAAGTGCCTACAGGGAGGTGGAACAAATCAGGACTTCCTCTCTGTGGCTGCATTTAGGCTGCCACAACCCTTCCCAGAGCAGCCTTAAGGTGCCTCTGTTCATTGGTGGCGATGAACTACTCTAGAGCCAGGTTTGCATCACTCGTTCTTGCATTCCCATGGAGAAAAAGAAAATTAGAAGTGGTATGCCTGCTAAGTTTTAAGTGTTCACTGAGCAGCTCCCAAAAGCATCAATAAAAGCTGAAGGGGAATCTCCTTTTCTCAGGCTGCCTTCATCCCATCTGGTCTTACATCAAGCACTGCACCCCTGGGCCCTCACAGGAAAGGATGTTGCCTCATGTCTTGTGCCCAACAGCATCACGACCAATGCACAGGGCACAGCTGCAGGCTGTACTGCATACCAGAGGTGTGTGCTGCAAAGAGCAATGTCTGTATGTAAAGGGAGGAGTCCTGGCATTGGCTGGGATAGAGCTAATTTTCTTTCTAGTAGCTGGCATAGTGCTGTGTTTTGGATTTAGTATGAGAATGATGCTGATAACACACTGATGTTTTAGTTGTTGCTGAGTACTGCTTATGTTAGTCAAGGACTTTTCAGCTTCCCATGCTCTGCCAGGTGCACAAGAAACTGGGAAGGGGCACAGCCAGAATAGTTGATCCAGACTGACCAAAGGGCTATTCCATACCATATGATGTCATGCTCAGCATATAAGCTGCGGGAGTTGGCCGGGGGGCAGCGATCGCTGCTCGGGGACTGGCTGGGCATCGGTTGGCAGGTGGTGAGCAATTGCATTGTGCATCACTTGTTTTGTATATTATTATTATTATTGTATTGCTATTATTACTACTACTATTTTATTTTATTTTATTTTATTTTATTTCAATTATTAAATTGTTCTTATCTCAGCCCAAGAGTTTTCTCACTCTTACTCTTCCAATTCTCTCCACCATCCCACTCGGGCAGGGGGACTGAGTGAATGGCTCCATGGTGCTTAGTTGCTGGCTAGGTTTAAACCACGACAACAGGATTCTGCCTCCATGACGTGGAGAAACATCATATACAGATAATGCAGTGATGTGATATGAGAGTCTAGAAGTGCAGGGGAGTGCTTTTGGTTTCCGGACTCACAGGCATTAAAGAATCCTGTGTATTCTTAAAACAGCCAAACTTCCTCTTGATTTTTACATTTATTATTTCATTAATTTCCTTTTTGAAAAAAATTTATGGAGAGGCAAGTGATTTTAGCAGTCCCTAGAGCAGTGTGCAGACACACTCACCACAGAGAATTACAAACACATGAAATAATTCAATATGAGTGAGTGAGTATGACTGAATATGAGTGAATATTTTTTTTTTCTATTAGTCAAGCAAACAAGCACAAATTCTTCCCATGCACAACTGCTGGTGTATTTAGTTGAAATGTTCCTTTTCTCTTTGCACTTCCTATTACAGCCCAGGAGCCTTGATTTAGGTGTCTGCAGGTAACAGGAAGCTTCAGCATTGCTGATGTAGTGGAGAGGGAGGTTTTCTTCCTAGTAGGATGCACTGCTAACAAATATTCTTTTTCATCCAGACAACCATAGAGTCACAGATACAACTGATAACTGAAAATATCAAGTTCTTGTCAAAAACTGTGACCAGCTAAATGCAGAATATGTACACCAAAACCTGGCAGTTTGGCAAGCTCATTATAATAACGAATGATTGTTTTTCATTGTGTAGTTCCTCACTGCTGAAAAGTTCAGAAGGAAAGCAGAAAATGAATGAATGACTGTGTTATAAAAGTAGGCACCATATGAAAATATAGACAGAGATAAAGGTGGTTTTTGATGAATGGCAGGCATTTTTTAAAGGAATTTTAGCTTGTGTGCATGAGTGTGAGCTTGCATGTGTGCATCTCAAACCTGTGCTGAAGTAAATCTGGAACTGGATTACTGAATAAATACATAAGATATATCATGACACTTGTATAAGTATATAGATTCACAGTCACTGTGAGAGCACTAAATAACAATATGCTTTCCTATAAATACCTCAAATCCTCAAGGAAAAAAACTCGTCAAAGGATAGGATTGAAGTCAGCTATTAAAGTACATCCAATTCTATTTGGATTGCAATTGGACTTTATAGCAGTTGCATCCACTTACACAGAGGCTGAGTTTGTCTTTTAGGAAACAATATTGCAAAAATATCTGCCTCAAAGTAAATTTGTCACAACAGTTTGGCATTTGAATGAACAGTGTAATTTCTGAAGGCCTGTGTGCCTTGTAGCAACCACTGAAGTGCTCCTGCTGAAGCCCACAAGTCAATAAGGGCAACAAAATACTCAAAACTTTTTATAGAATCATAGAATCATAGAATGCTTTGGGTTGGAAGGGACCTTTAGAGATCATCTAGCCCAAGCCCCCTGCAGTGAGCAGGGACAGCTTTAACCAGATCAGGTTGCTTTGAGCCCTGTCCAACCTGACCTTGAATGTTTCTAGAGACAGGGCCTCCACTACCTCTCTGGGCAACCTGTTCCAGTGCTTGACCACCCTCATTGTAAAAAAATTTCTTCCTTATATCTAGTCTAAATCTATTCTTCTTTAGTTTAAATCCATTAGTTCTTGTCCTGTCACAACAGGCCTTGCTAAAAAGATTGTAATCGATTTTCATATTAGTTGCCCAAGTTGGAATTTTGGAGCCAAATCTTAGGCTGTCTTGTGTATGTACATGTACACGTATATGCTTTGTTTACTCTTTTCTCCTCGTCTTTTTTTTTTTTTTTAAATCTTGGTGACATGATGAATATTGAACAATAGAATCACAGAATGATTGAGGTGGGAAGGGACCTCTGGAGGTCATTTGGTCCAACCCCGCTGCTCAGCCTACAGCCAGTTGCCCAGGACCAAGTCTGGATGGCTTTTGAGTATATCCAAGGATGGAGACTCCACAACCTCCCTGGGCAACCTATGCCAGGTCACCCTCACTGTAAAAAAGTGTTTCCTGATGTCCAGAGGGAATCCCTGTGTGTGAGTTTGTGCCCATTGCCTCTGGTCCTCTGCCTGGACACCTCTGAAAAGAGCCTGGCTCAATCTTCTTTTCACCCTCCCTTCAAGTATTTGTACACATTGGTAAGACTCCTTTTGAGCCTTCTCTTCTCCAGCCTGAACAGTCCCATCTCTCTCAGCCTTTCCTCATAGGAGAGGTGCTACAGTCCCTTAATCATCTTTCTGGCCCTTCACTGGACTCTCTCTGGTATGTCCATGTCTCTCTTGTACTGAGAAGCCCAGAACTGGACACAGCACCCCAGATGTGGCCTCACCAGTGCTGAGTAAAGGGGAAGGATCACCTCCCTCGACCTGCTGCCAATACTTTGTCTAACACAGCCCAAGATACCATTAAGCTTTCTTTGCTGCAAGGGCACATTACTGGCTCATGTTCTACTTGGTGTCCACCAGGACACCCAATGCCCTCTCTGTCAAGCTGTTTCCCAGCTGGGTGGCCCTCAGCATACATTGGTTCCTGGGATTGTTTCTTCCCAGGTGCACGACTTTGCACTTCTTGTTGAACTTCATGAGGTTCCTGTCAGCCCATTTCTCCAGCCTGTCGAGCTCCCTCTGGATAGCAGCATGACCACCTGGTGTATCAGCCACTCCTCCCAGTTTGGTGTCACCAGCAAACTTGCTGGTGGTACATTCTGCCACAGATCCAGATCATTAATGAAGATGTTAAACAGGTCTGGACCCAGTTTTGACCCCTCGGGTACACCACTAGTTACTGGCCTCCAATTAGACTTCAGACCACTGACCAACACCCCCTGGGCCTGGCCCTTCAGCCAGGTTTCAATCCACCTCATTGTCTGCTTATCCAGCCCATACACCAGTAGCTTCTCTAGGAGGATCTTATGGGACACAGTGTCAAAGGCCTTAGTCAAGTCCAGCTAGACAATATCTGCTGGTCTCCCCTCACCTACCAGGCCAGTCACTTCATTGTAGAAGTTTATCAAGTTGATCAAGCATGACTTTCTCTCGGTGAAGTCAGCCATGCTGACTACTCATGATGATTTTCTTGTCCTTTATGTGCCTGGAAATGGTTTCCAAGAATAGCTGCTCCATCACCTTCCTGAGGATCGAGGCGTAGTTCCCTAGGTTCTCCTTCTTGCCCTTCTTGAAGAGAGGAGTGACATTTACTTTCCTCCAGTCTTCGGACGCTTCTCCCAGTCACCACGATCAACCAAAGATTATTCAGAGTGTCCTCACAATGACATCCACCAGCTCCCTCAGCACTTGTGGGTGCATCCTGTAAGGGCCCATGGATTTACGTATGTCCAATTTGCTTAAGTATTCCCTGACCTGATTCTCTTCCACCATCTTCCTTGCTCCAGCCTTTCTCCCTTGACTTTGGGACCTGGGATTCCTGAAGGCTGGTCTTGCTAGTAAAGACAGCCAAAGAAGGCATTCAATACCTCAGCCTTTTCCATGTCCTGTGTACTTGGGTCCCCTGTCTCACCTAGCAAAGAGCCCACAGTTTCTCTAGTCATCCTTTTGTTGCCTGTGTACATATAGAAGCCCTTCTTGTTGCCTTGGACATCCCTAGCCAGATTCAGTTCCATTTGGGCTTTCGCTTTCCTAACTTCATCTCTGGATGCTCAGACAATGTTTCTGTATTCTTCCCAGGTTACCCATCCTTGCTTCCATCCTCTGTATGCTTCCTTTTTGTGTTTGAGTTTGGCTAGGAGCTCTTTGTTGATCCATGCAGGCCTTCTGGCATTTTTGCCTGACTTCTTATTCATTGGGATGGAACTCTCTTGAGCTTGGAGGAGGTGATCCTGTAATGTCAAGCAGCTCTCTTAGGCCTCTTTTCCCTCCAAGGCCTTAACCCTTATCTTCCAAGCAGATCTCTGAGGAGGCCAAAGTCTGTTCTCCTCAAGTGTGACCTTGCTTTTCACCCTCCTCCCTGCTCTTAGGCTCCTGAACTCCACCATCTCATGCTTACTGCAGCCAAGGCTGCCTTTCACCTTCACATCCCCAACAAGCCCCTCCATGCTGGTGAGTAGGAGGTCCAGCAGAGAACCTTTCCTCATTGGCTCCTCTATCCCTTGGAGGAATAAGTTGTTGTCAACGGACACCAGGAATGTCCTGGATTGCTTATGTCCTGCTGT
The DNA here is from genome assembly GCF_030463565.1 of Pelecanus crispus. NCBI lineage: Eukaryota > Metazoa > Chordata > Aves > Pelecaniformes > Pelecanidae > Pelecanus > Pelecanus crispus. Next base: position 209,913,199 of record NC_134643.1, read on the forward strand.
GTTGTCTCACCAGCAGATACTAGGGTGCGTGAAGTCCTCCATAACGACCAGAGCCTGTGAATATGAGGCTGCTCCTATCTATCTGTAGAGGGCCTCATCCACTTGTTCTTACTAGTCAGGTGGCCTAGAGCAGAAACCCACTATAATGTCACTTTGACCTGTCCTGTCTTTAATTCAAACCCATAAACTCTCAGCTGGCTCTTCATCCATCCCCAGGCAGAGCTCCATGCACTCCAGCTGCTCTCTTATGTAAAGAGCAACTTCCCCTCTCATCTTCCCTGCCTGTTCTTTCTAAAGAGCCTGTGCCTCTCCACTGCAACACTCCAGTCACAGGAGCCATCCCACTGCATCTCCGTGATCCTTCTCTTCACCCCTTTTCCCCTTATCAGCAGGTTTGTTATTTTTCTGCAGCAAGAACCAAGTAAGAAATGCTGCATAAATTAAACTAATACGAGCACTGGCTGTTGTTTCCCATTTTACCAAACTATATGGAAGTCTGCCTGTGACTAGCTGTGCCATTTTGTAATACTCCGTTCACATCCTTAAAGGTATGGGCAACAAAAATCACTTTTCTAAAGATTAGAGGCATGCATTACTCTGACTGGAAAGGCTAGTCCTGAAAAGATATTGCTGGGTGACTCATAAGTCATGTTATGTAGGACATGAGAAGAAGACATTAAAAGTGAAGGCCTCTTAGTTCAATTAAGTATAGCCATTTCTCACGTATTATACAGCAGTTGTCAGGCTGGAGCACAGAATTGGTCCAATGATCACATATAAAATACCATGTAATATATGAGAAATAAATTCTTGTGAGTAGCCAGATCTGTCAAAGCTGTTATGGCTTGTTATATCAAAGGCAGGTAATGGCTTAAGAGTGGCAGAGAGGCATGCCTGAAACACTAAGAAAAGCACCTTGGGACTCTAGCACAGCACATCCATAGCTCCTCTTTTTGCAGCCACTCTTGCCCACAAATTGCAGGCAAGAAGAGAGGGTGGGGACATCCCTGCAGTGGTGCCAGCCAGACACCTCTCCCAAAACAGGTGACAAATGTTGAAACAGGAACAATAGGCCACTTTCTACAGTTTGCTGCCAAGCAAATTCCCGCATGAGTTACTGAAGGTGTGACCTAATTAGCCACATCTTTTCCACCTTGCCTTCCCTCCTGTATAATTGGGAATTGGGGATGGAAAGGTCATATTTCACCACTTGCCTTCGATGCACCCCAGCTACCCGTACATCCTCCTGGCTGCTGATAGTGCAGCGCACAGCCAGGAAGGGAGCAGGAGTGGCAGCAAGGTCACGTTGCCAGGCAGGAGACACTGGGCTTTCCAAGAAAGAAGGAAGACAGACTCACCTTTCCCAGTTTATTCTACAGCCATCTGCCATACTTTCAAAAGGCAATTGCACCAATACTCTTCATACACAGGCACATGCTTTGCTTTTGTCTACAGCTCTATACTCTGATATACTGGCAGTTTGTTCATCCCAATGTGTAATTCTGCTCTGGGTCTGCAGTTTAAGACTCTGCCTCCTCATCACTGTGGCACGTAACTGTCTTCAGGGACACACAGTTCACCTGGGGTACTATTTACTGGGCTTGTCACCTCTGGCCCAACAGCAGAGGACTATTTAATTCAATTCTTATTGCCTTAGCCCTACTCAAGCGGCCATGATTCCCCTATTCACCATCAGCTTCTCACTTTTTCTTGTTCTGATGACCTCGCAAACAAAACAGGCCTCAGTGCCTCCAAATAAAACAAAACCCTTGAGAGTGAGTGTATTTTCTGCCCTTTATTTTTTTTTATACTGTGAAAAATGGACAAATTTCAGCACAGAAGAGAAAGGGTTAACAATGCACCCAGGCTTATCTTTTCAAAGTGATTGGGCTGACTGATATGCTATATGCATTCAGACATGGAGGCTCTGCTTAGAGATATATTAATGTGCGTTTGCCTAAGTTGCTTACAAGCAACCAGTCAAGCACACAGGATTAGATACTGCAATTAATTTCAGAAAATACAAGTACTCAGGGCATTTTGTCTTCCTCCTCTCTCCTCTCCTTTCCCCCTTAAAAGCCCTATGTTAGTTACAGCTTATGATTCATGTTTACACAGAATGTACAAATGACCCTACCTAAAAATGCCAGTAATTTGCAAGATAGAAATCTTTGGATAAGATACAAGAAATATCTACTATTCAGAGTTCTGACCATTTTCCGTCACCCAGCAGCCTAGCAACATGACATCCAGCTGGTTTTCATTAGTATGCTTGACTGACTGACATCCCACCTCTCCAAGATGTACACTTGTTTTGTGTTCCCCAATTTGTTGCACTGAATAATAATATCTAGTAGAAAATGCAGTTTAAATCTGCTTCCACCAGAAATATTATCCATGTATTCAATATATTATCTTTTTTTAAACTACACAATGGTCCAGTTTAATATAAGTTTACATAATCATTTCATCATACATAACTCATTTATATGATATCACGATAGTAAACATTGTCAGCATGTACCTTCCGAGGGCCTGTGTTCTTCAGCTCAAAGACATCCATGGTGTAGTTGACTCTGCGACCATAGTGGTCAAACTGAACGTTTCCTGTCAATCCTTGTATTCGAACCTACAAATGGAAGAACAAGCATCGTGAAGATCCAGTCTTATATTGTACATTTCAAATGTCACAGAGCAGTGAAAGTAATCCTGGCTATGTCCTTAGATTACCATAACAACGCTACTGTAGAATAGACAGGCATTATAATGCAAAAATGTTGGCTACTTTTCCTTTGTATTCCTTTTTCCTGTCAAACTATGCTCAAAATAGGCTTAGATATGCCAGTATCTAAGTGCTAACGAAGACACATAATGGATCTTCTCTTCTTTCATGCTGTGCAGCTCAACGCTTTCCAGCTGCAGGTCCTAAAAGGAAGTACATTTTTTACCATTCTCATCACTGCTGTGGAATATTTTGGATCACATGAAATAAACCTAAAGGACGTTTGGCCTGAGCTTATGTATCTTTTTAGCTCACACTCTGGTGGAGTAAATGTATACATTGAGTATATATTGCTCACCAAAGTAAACTTGACAACAACCTCAGCCCCAGCAAAGCAATTTACTATCACAGAAGATGGGTGACATGCATAGGGCCTGAAAAGAGTGTTTTCAAAGCCTCAGAGTGGAGAAGGACAGATGTAGAACCATAAGATTGGCTGTGGCAGTTTCCCACCACCTGTGTCTCAGCTGAAACCAGAACTCTTTCTTTTTCTTTCAGTGCTTTACTGTCTCACCGAAGGATACCCAGACTGTGGTCTTCATCCCAAAGAAGCCATGGCCATACTGCTGCTGGCTTTGATTGTATCAGGATCTGGCCATGCAAACCTCTTTGGCCAGAGTTGAAGGCTCATGCTGTCCACCCTGACACAGAAGCCTGACTTCATGCTTCTCACAATTGTTGCAGATCTGTGCATCTGCAGAGTATGTGAAGCATACAAAATGCTTTATTTCTATCCCTAAGAGTCAGGATGTGGATTTAAACCACTTACTCCTTCCTTCTGTCCATTTCTATCTCTGCTGACTTTTCTCCAGGACTGAAACCTTGGCTTCCAGGCACAGAGCTGCCAGCTCTGTCAGCAGTCACTTCTCCTCAGCAGTTTCTCCTGAGTGGAGCCTGTTCATTTGCAATGATTTAAATTCTACTGCAGGATTTTTATTTTCTTACTGTCCCATTCAAAGGAAAGGCTAAATCGTCTTGACAGAAATCTGGAACTTTCTAGGCATCCATATTCATCAGGAATTCAAAATCCTGACATCAGAGAACAATAGCTCTGGGTTATTTTTTTAAAGAAAAGATACTACCTATGTGATTTCCCTGAGAGAAATCTACTTTTATTCAAGACGACAGAAACATACTTGAAAGGTTATATGATATAGCTATAACTTTTTCCTTAAATGACAGTATCTGTACACCCAAGTTATATGCAAAAGCAACAGATGAGCTCACCAGTTCAGCAGAGGAAGTCCCAACTATCTTAATAGAACTAACAGTAGTTTCAAATAGTAGCAGTTCCCCTCTGCCTTCATTCCAAGTTATAAACCAAAACAACCAGAACAGCCCCGATGTTTCCAAATGGCAACTGAAAAATAAATTTCACCTCTCCCATTATTACTGTTGTGTATGTATTCCAAATCATACAGTGTACAACTAGTATCCAATATTCACAAAGATCACCAGAATAAAGTCTACCCTTACCTGTTTTAATGTCCTCTCCATATCAATTCCTTGACCCCACGGGGCTGCAGGGTTAGCAAGACAATCACCAGCATTTCCTCTCCTTGAAATATCAATTTTCTGTCTTCTAAGATTACGGAAAGTTTCAGCCATCACAAGTACTCCGTCATATGTTAATGCAGATGTATACTAAATAGATGGACAAACACACCACTTTAGAGCTCGCATGCCTTTACGAAAATCAGCTGTCTCAGATATTCCTAGTTTGATTCATTATGCAGCAGTTTCTACACCTTCATTTAGAAAAAAAATCTCAAAATCAAAAGCAATTTTGTCTAAGGAACAAATGCAGGACTGAGAAGAGCACATTTCAGTAGCTCCAGCTTTAAAACTGTGTTTCTTCAGGGTAGAGAAAACTGCTTCTGAAAAATTATTAAAAGAAACAAATTAAACTGGAGATATGCAAGTCTTAATTTTTTTTTCCAGTTGTCTTATATGTTTAAACAATAACCCCTACCCACCCAACTTATTCAAAAGAAAAGAAAGAAACAGTAACTCACTGAAGAAATATAACTGAAAAAATGCATGGCTAATGAGCAGACATCCAGGCCATTGGAATTGTTATGAATGATCAAGGGTATGTTCTTCCTGTTGGAAAAACTGTGTTGGCTCTCTGAATGACACAGGGCACTGAACAGTCTGTGTTTCTACACTAACTATGGTAACTGCTTTAGGTTGAGAACACATCAAATGAAATGTGTAGAGCAAGTCTTCACCAGATGTTAGCCTGGAGCCACATAAACAAAGGGATATTTTCTCAGTATGGTTTTCTGATGGACATACTGCACCAGGAGTTGTTCACATGCCCAAGGCTGCTATTGATATGCCCTGTAAATTCCAAAATTTAAATTCACTTATTCAAGTCTAATTTCCTTCCTTTCCTTTGTCTTGCATATTATAAACTCTTTGGGACATGGTTTATCTTTACAATCTTAAATTTTGGTTATCCGTAGGTGAATTATGTGCAATTTGGATTAATCATGCTGACTTCTCAGAAGGAGGCAGCACAATCCTGTTCATGTGGCAAGAAGTCCTATAAGCTAAATTGTTCCTGTCACCCGTACTTGGGTATGTCTGCATGCCATAGCCCACAGCATTCTTGGGTTTCTTTTTCCTCCAGAACATAAATTTCTTGAATAGTCACTGAATTACGTAGCTATGCTTTGTATTATCCATGTTGATAGTTTCTCTAGACTTTGCCAACCTACTGCTCTCTCAGCCGAGAGAGGGCTGATTGCTTATCTTTGCACAGCACCCAGCACAAAGAAGCCCAGTCTCAACTAGGTCTGATATGCATTAGTACATATAGTAACAGAACTATTTTGATGAAGTCATATTTATAGCTATGCTGTGATTTGCCTGCCAAGAAAATTATAGGTGAGAGAAATATTTTGTTATCCATCCTTGAGGGATTAGGATAGAGGAACACTGGGATGTAATTTCAGTGTAAGATTGTGCCTGAATGTGATTACTACACCAGGTTTTGAGGTGGATAGAATTTCCAGAGGAAACTCCAAATGAAAATTTAAAGGTAGTAAATTTACAACTGTGGTTATATCTCATATACAGAAGAATTCAGCTGTTGGGAAAGCTCTGCACTCTAAGTGAATCTAGATTAGAATAATTCATGTAAAATTGGTTGAAATTAAGTTGTCAGTTAAGCATTTGACCTTTAATTCCTGTCAGTAAAGGGGTGAAGTTGGAGAATAAGTGACAAAGGACATTAAAGTACGAGTGAAATGTGTGCACTTTCTCTTTCTATCATACAGTCATAAGGACAGGCATAATTAGTTGCCAGTTATAGCAAGATAAACTGCCTTCTCCTCTGCCTAAATATTAAGGTTTTCATTCATGTAGTCAACAATGTCAATCAGAAATTAGAACACTTGAGTGGTATCTAGTAGAACTTCAGATCAGCCAGTACCTTTGGTGGGGTCTCAGATCCTGGGTATTCTCTCTGGTCCAGCTTCTTCCAGCGCTGCATCAGCTTAGTTACCATCGGCGTACTGAAATCTACTAGCTGAAATCCAGTCACATTGGCTCCTCCATGCATAAATCTCTCCAGAGAAATATCTTTGAATCCCTAGAAAATCAATTTAAGATTTTGTTTGTCCTCGTACACCACTGTGGGTCCGATCTATTCTAGGTCAGCAAGGCAGCATAAAGAATGTACAGCAGCAGGTTTCCATTAGAAGCCAAGACTTAAACCCAGAGAATAATGTTGAACCGTTGTTCATAATTTCCATTTGTGTAATAAAGAATGAAACAAAACCAAGAAATAAATTTCCTGCATTATTGCTAGGGTGGTCTTGACAGCTAAGCAACACATTGCTGGGAATGGCAGATGGTTTTTGAAGAAATGCTTTTGGCAAGTCAACTGAAAAGTGCCTGCAGAATATTAAAGCTTTAATCCAATTTCCATCAAAGTTGGCAGATTTGAATGAGCACTGTACTAGTGCTTTAACTGATATATCCGCGTTTCTTTACATGTTTGCAAAATGAGCAACACTATTGTGTAAATATATTTATTCCAGATTCATTGTTTAGGCTGAAGGTGTCTGAGATAATATAAGACATTAGAAGGCAGAGACAGCGCATGAGGATCTCACTGTTTGTGCAAGGAAAATATCAGAATCACACTTTTGTGAAATATGGTGGTGGTAGCTCTCAGGTCTGCTATATATTTAAAGCCTAGAGTGACCCCCAACATTGAAAGAAAAAATAAAGTACATATACTCCCTGACTTATTAGTTTCTCAGGCTAATCTGTTCAGCACGTGTAACAACAAATTCTTTAGTAAAATCTGCCTTTAGAGATATAACTGAACATCAAGAAACTGCATAATGCTAACTGCTAAAGCAAGCTAAGAAGCAAGCATGAATGTTTCTGCTCCTTTCCTAGCTGCTATGTTTAATGCTAGCTCAGAGGTATCTTCTTATTTTCTTAAATTCCTCTGATCGACATTTATCAGTGCGAACAGAAGTGTATTATCACACTCCACAAAGAAAGATTTAGGAAAAAAATTGTGGGGTACTGACCCAATACCCCAGCGAAAAAAAACTGTTACGGACAGAGATTTGGTTCATGTCCTAAAGGATACTGACAGTAAATGTAAAAGGTGACACATCAGGAAGTCATACTACCCACATTATTGAACAGCCAGTAGATAGTAACGTGTGCCCCTGCTGAAGCAGATGAGTAGATGTGCCTGTCTCCACTGTATATCCCACTAGCAGTTCACTGCAACATCCAGTTCCTTGTTTACAGCAACTATTTTGCATAGGAAAAGGTACTTGGGGAACTATAAATTTCTAATGCTGAAAATCTAATTTGTAAGACCTAAGAGAATAGACATGTCTCATTTAAAACACCTGAGGTTTTAAAAATCTGATGTGATCTTAAGTTAAGTTACAAGTAAAGCAAAGCACAATAAAATCATCGAATCATAGAATCGTTTAGGTTGGAAAAGACCTGTAAGATCATCCAGTCCAACCATTAACCTAACATTACCAAGTCCACACTAAACCAATTAAGGGTAGACTAGACTAAACCATGTCCCAAAGTGCCACATCTACCCATTTTTTGAACGCTTCCAGGGATGGAAGCAACCTGATCTAATTAAAGCTGTCCCTGCTCACTGCAGGGGGGTTGGGCTAGACGACCTCTAAAGGTCCCTTCTAACCCAAAGCATTCTATGATTCTATGATTCTATGGTGACTCCACCACCTCTCTGGGCAGCCTGTTCCAATGCTTGACTACCTTTTCTGTGAAGAAATTTTTCCTAATATCCAATCTAAACCTCCCCTTGAGCCCATTTCCTCTTGTCCTATCGCTAACTACGTGGGAGAAGAGACCAACACCCACCTCACTACAACCTCCTTTCAGGTAGCTGTAGAGAGCGATAAGGTCTCCCCTCAGCCTCCTCTTCTCCAGACTAAACAACCCCAGTTCCCTCAGCCGCTCCTCACAAGGCCTGTGCTCCAGACCCTTCACCAGCCTTGTTGCCCTTCTCTGAACACGCTCCAGCACCTCAATGTCCTTCTTGTATTGAGGGGCCCAAAACTGGACACAGTGCTCTAGGTGCAGCCTCACCAGTGCCGAGTACAGGGGAACAATCACTTCCCTGCTCCTGCTGGCCACACTATTCCTGATACAAGCCAGGATGCTGTTGGCCTTCTTGGCCACCTGGGCACACTGCTGGCTCATGTTCAGCTGGCTGTCCACCAACACCCACAGGTCCTTTTTCTGCCAGGCAGCTTTCCAGCCACTCTTCCCCAAGCCTGTAGCGTTGCATGGGGTTGTTGTGACCCAAGTGCAGGACCCAGCACTTGGCCTTGTTGAACCTCATACAGTTGGCCTCGGCCCATCTGTCCAGCCTGTCCAGATCCCTCTGCAGGGCCATCCTACCCTTGAGTGGATCGACACTCCCACCCAGCTTGGTGTCATCTGCAAACTTACTGAGGGTGCAATCAATCCCCCCATCTAGATCATTGACAAAGATATTAAAGAAAGCTGGCCCCAAAACGGAGCCCTGGGGAACACATTTCATGTCAACTAGAATTCCTTGAGGGAGAGCAAAAAGAATATAATTTAAAACATACATTAGAGTGTCCTACATTCACTGTGCTTGGCCAGGCGGGTATTTTGGCTTAAAGAATGGGTTAATTCTATTAATAAAATATTGCATTTACTCTTTCTTTGCCCTCTTCTGAACATTATCTGTGTGAATGTGCAGTTTAGACTTAGAGTGAAAATACTGAACTAGTAATTTGACTGGAAATAGCTGATCTTACAGCAAAATGAATATTCCCTGGAGAATGTAGAAAAGTTACCTCGAGAATTGTTATATTAGTAATATTAAAAAGATGAGTCAAAAATCATAGTGTACTTCCGTAAATCCTAATTCAGCCACAAGATGCACTTAGCAGTCCTTTATGCTACATTGATTTTGATAAAATTGAAGAGGTAACATTGTGCCCTTCTTGTCTAGATGGCTGTAACAACAAAACCAAGTTCTTTTACGCACCATAAAGAATATATTACACGCAACCACATATTAATGACAAATGGCAAATGTGTGAAGTGAGATAACTTCAAAGCAAAACTGAGTGTTTCACTTACCGAGCAGGAGTATAATTCTAGAAAAGTATCTTACCAGGTTGGCAACAATATAATGGTATCCTTTAACATGCTTTCCCACGCTCACAATCTGTGGGAGAGAAATAAGAAAGAAAAAGAAAATACAATGTCATATTGTTTTCTCTAGAAAGGTGTTTTCATTGCCAGATAGATATAAATTCTGAAATATATAACATCAGCAATATAATGTTGAGTCTTTCTCCAATAAGGTAGCTATAACTTTCCAGGTGCTTAATCATGGGAAGAAGCTAAAATGAAAGTGAGTAAAGTAATGAACTGGTAATCTGAGTGTCTTCTGTATGATTGAAAATGTTACTGTAGTATAGTGTTTTATCAAATAGAGCTATTATCTATGGGATACAAATTCAGAAGGAGGAGGTCACACATTAGCTGGAAATCCTACCTGCTGATGTACCTTTTAATTTTAAATCAGTGTGGAATTTATGAATCAAACTGGGTTTTCATCTCTTGGGATCAAAGCTGTTTGCCCTTGAGGTGGTCAAGCACTACGAGTGTTATTCAGATCTTAGTAATACACTAAAGACTTTGGGAACGGATGTGAGCGAGGACAGAGCAAGAACGGACAGCAAGGCTACCCTTGAGTGTTTAACCCAAATATAACATCAAGTGATGCAAAAAAGGAACAACCATGATGTGCAGCTGCTACAGTCCTGAGATGGCAAGATCAACAACAGGGTTTAGACAAAACCTATGTCAACCCACACCTTGTATCAATATTATTGCCATTCCTATGATGGAATGCTTCTTATTTAATGCACTGAAAACCAAATATTTTGTCATTAGAAAATTGTGTTAATAGTTTCATTACAGATTAAAGCAGTTTACCACTCATTTAGAAAAAGTCTGCTTGCCACCCAAATATGTGGCTTTTTTTTCTCCTCATGTACTCATCTCCACAAATCACTTTAGCTTCCTTCCAAATGAATAAATAAGATACAGGCAAAAGTTTTCCATGCGGTGAAGGTTACTCCATAAGTAATGGGAAACTTATAGATCTGTCTCCTTTCCTGCTTTGAAATCTTAGCTCTAGGCCCTATCCTGAAGAGTTGGCAAGTTCTTGCCTTCATGGATTGCACCTCATATTCACAAGAAAGAACAAACATTCACTAAGCTTTGCAGCCCCTTTTCCCAGTGCAGCAAAAAATAATTCTTATCAAATTTTGGAGATGAGAGACAAGTAGCTGAAGGACTAAACAACTTGGCCAAAGACAGCCAAGGATCCAATATCTAAATCTAGATTAAGACTTGGAAATGCTTGATTCCCAGCTCTGTTGTTCCAGTAAGTCAGTTTGCTTCTACAGAAGAGTGGAAGGGAAAATCGAAGGGATGTGGCATAAGCATCTTGTCAGAACTGTTTGAATTTCATTATTTTAAAGTAATGAAGTGAATAAGCAATTTGTCTGCTTTCCTTTTGTTCTTCTTGTTTCCCAACCTCTATTTCGTATTTATAGTCTGTAGCTAAAATGGTTGTATTTAAAAAGCAAAACATAAGCTAAAAAAACCCCAAAAGACACCCTCCCCCCCACCCCTCCCCCCTCCGACCAGATTGTCACCCTTCATATAAATGAATTGCTTATTTTGGACTCAAACTCCCATTAAGATCAGTGATTAGGTACCATTGCTACCGTTTTATTGTGGGGTAGCAGAGGGAGAAATCACACTTTTCCCTATCACCAACTCAACACATGTGAGGAGGGTGCTGTCAAGCCCTTTTTTTGCACTGAATACAAAGGGTTCAAACCTCTGCTGGTTCAATGGCTTCAATAGGGATGTGATCCCTGACACCAGTAATGCTTTTACATCTGTGCTCCTTCAGCAATACATGGTAATGAAAATGAGTTTGCCGCCTCATTATAGGGAAACTGGTACACATTAATACCTCATATTTTTAAATAACTACAGCATCACAGTTTAAATGTAAGTGGACTGCCATGATTTAAGATGTACATGACATGATAACCAGATCCTCAGCTTGGGCAAAATCACTGCAGCTCCCTTCAAGCTCTTGGAAGCTGATGTAGCTTTGGCAATTAACACCCTTAGTGATCTGTTCCCTGGTTTGGTTTCATAACACAAATTGTGATGATCATTGCAACATATCAGTCAAATAAAATAAGCACATGATCAAACTGCGGCCGTTGAGGTACGTTAGATAACATGTCCATATTTGTCACAGTCAAAATGGGTAAATACTGCAAATGATTAACCAGATTTGCTTCTGGGCTTGCTCGTAGCAAATGCATGTAGAAATGACTGCAGAATTCCTGGATTTAATGTGAACAATACAGAGTATTTTTGAAAAGAACATTTGAATTTTTTAGTGTATTCTCTCAAAACTTGTCTCTTAGGCTGAGTGATAAAGTACGCATTTATGTATCATCTAGTTGTTCTAACTTCCTTTATCATCAGTGGAAAGAGCAGGCATTTTGAGGAAATGATTCATCTTATCCTAAAGCACATGTTTAAATTAATTAGACAGCTCATGCCCTGAAAGTGCATATTTTTCTGCACAGACTAGAAAAAGAGTTGATGATGATTAGCTCTGATGTCGACACCTACATTTTATATCCCTAATGTTAACTGAGATGAATTTTACCCTAAGAATGTTGATCCTGCAGACAGAGAAGAGAAATGATGCTGTATGGCTTATATTTCCAACCAGGATTGGATACAATTCTGATTTTGAATTTGAAAATGTTTACGGTTATTGATCACACATATTTCGCAAACCAGGAATTGCTTATGATTCAGGAAGAAAGTGCCTGTTTAGTGAAACGGCTTTCTGTGAGCATCTCATGCTTTCAAATATCCAAAATATACATACAGTTACCTTTCTCTCTCAAATACTCAGAGCTGCAGATTATAAGATAGGATATGAATTCTCACTACCTGAAGAACCACCTTTCTTTATACTGTACTTCTACACCGAGATAAATTGAGGCAATGAACTTAAGACTTCCGTAACAAGAGAAGGAGTTTCTGACAGCTACTCAGTCTGGAATGCAAACTCTCTCACTTCTCTTCTCTATTCTTGAACTGGTTAGCAGAGCTTTAACAGAGATGAGACCTCAACTACTCCATGCACATAACAGTAGATATTGCCCTGAACCACAAACTAAACAGATGAATGCCGGTGAGTAAGGGAAGAATATTTTCCTTCTATGGCAGAGTTGGGGTGGGGGTAGGTAAAAGATCCAGCAAATGTATTCTGAAAGGGAAAACAAGACTGAGATGAGAGAGTGTTCCAAAAAGCCTTTGCTATATAAGTTCATTAAGTCTGGGGGCACCTTACAAACCCACGCACTTCCTTGTGCCCCTAAATTCACACTGAAGGGCCAAGCTCAGTCACAGTACAGAGAGAGGGTAGAGTTGCATTGCCTAACATCTACATTAGCAAGCAGTGAAGTCCGTAGGATAGGATCTGTACAGCAAAAGCATTGGTGCTAAGGAGCTGGCATCCACAGCATGCACATTTCAGTGTTTTACTCTGGACTATCTCTAACCTGGTCACTAGACTGAACTCACACTGGGTGCCGGTGCACTTCAGGGGTGCCTCTGGGCAGACTTTGGCCTCTTCAGGACATTGTTTGGGAAAGTCCCCTGGGAGGCAGTCCTGAAGGGAAAGGGGTCCAGGAAGGCTGGGCCTTCTTCAAGAAGGAAGTCTTAAGGGTGCAGGAGCGGGCTGTCCCCATGTGCCTTAAGACCAACCGGCGGGGAAGACGACCGGCCTGGCAGAACAGGGAGCTTTTGCTGGGAGTCAGGAAAAAAAGGAGAGTTTACCACCTTTGGAAGAAGGGGCAGGCAACTCAAGAAGAGTACAGGGATCTTGTTAGGTCATGCAGAGAGGAAAGTAGAAAGGCAAAAGCCCAGCTAGAGTTCAATCTGGCCACTGTTGTAAGAGATAATAAAAAATGTTTCTACAAACACATTAACAACAAAAAGAGAGCCAAGGAGAATCTCAATCCTTTATTGGATGCAGGGGGGGAACATTGCCACCAAGGATGAGGAAAAGGCTGACGTACTTAATGCCGCATTTGCCTCTGTCTTTAATAGCCAGACCAGTCATCCCCAGGGTATTCAGCCCCTTGAGCTGGAAGACAGGGACAGGGAGCAGAATGAAGCCCCCATAATCCAGGAGGAAGCAGTTAATGACCTGCTATGCCACCTGGACACTCACAAGTCTATGGGGCCAGATGGGATCCACCCCAGAGTACTGAGAGAGCTGACAGAGGAGCTCACCAAGCCACTCCCCATCACCTATCAGCAGTCCTGGTTAACAGGGGAGGTGCCAGACGACTGGAGGCTTGCCAATGTGATGCTCATCTACAAGAAGGGCCAGAAAGAGGATCCAGGGAACTACAGGCCTGTCAGCCTGACCTCGGTGCCAGGGAAGATTATGGAGCGGTTCATCCTGAGTATGCTCAATGTGTGCATGCCAAAGAGGGGATCAGGCCCAGCCAGCATGGGTTCATGAACGGCAGGTCCTGCTTGACCAACCTGATCTCCTTCTATGAACTGGTAACCCGCCTAGTGGATGAGGGAAAGGCTGTGGATGTCATCTACCTGGACTTTAGGCTGGACATTCTTCAAGAAGGAAATCTTAAAGGCACAAAAGCAGGCTGTCCCCATATGCCGAAAGATGAGCCGGCACGGAAGACCAGCCTGACTGAACAGAGAGCTTTGGCTGGAAATCAGAGAAAAAAAGAGCATTTATGACCTTTGGAAGAAGGGGCAGGGAACTCAGAAGGACTACAAGGATGTTGTGAAGTTATCTACCTGGACTTCAGTAAAGCCTTTGACACTGTTTCCCACAGCATTCTCCTAAGGAAGCTGGCGGTTCATGGCCTAGGCAGGTGTACTCTTCGCTAGCTAAAAAACTGGCTGGGTGGCCAAGCCCAGAGATTGTGGTGAACGGAGTTAAATCCAGCTGGCGACCAGCCACAAGTGGTGTTCCCCAGGGCTCCGTTTTGGGGCCAGTCTTGCGTAATATATTTATGAATGATCTGGATGAGAGGATTGAGTGCACCCTCAGTAACTTTGCAGATGACACCAAGTTGGGTGGGAGTGTTGATCTGCTCCAGGGTAGGAAGGCTGTACAGAGGGATCTGGAGGCTGAGGGGAGACTTTACGTCTCTCTACAACTACCAGAAAGGAGGTTGTAGTGAGGTGGGTGTTGGGCTCTTCTCCCAAGGAATAAATGATAGGACGAGAGGAAATGGGCTCAAGCTGCGTCGGGGGAGGTTTAGATTGGATATTAGGAAAAATTTCTTCACAGAAAGGGTGGTCAAGCATTGGAACAGGCTGCCCAGAGAGGTGGTGGAGTCACCATCCCTGGAAGTGTTCAAAAAACCCATAGACGTGGCACTTTGGGACATGGTTTAGTCTCGTCTACCCTTAACTGGTTTAGTGTGGACTTGGTAATGTTAGGTTAATGGTTGGACTGGATGATCTTAAAGGTCTTTTCCAACCTAAACGATTCTATGATTTTATTCTATTTTCCTGTTTTGCATCATCCAAAAGAAAACCAATTCACGTATTTTGAGTCCACCCTTGATGTGAAGCGCATCACAGTAAACGGCCGTAATCAGGAGATTCACTTCAAAATAACACGCTCTTGATACCAACTGAGATGCTCTGTGTACCTGTGGGCCCCACTCCCTTAGATGGACCCTGAACATCTGTGGGGCAGGTGGCAGATCCGTGTATAGCAAGAGGTTGAGCCGTCAGAACTGTCTTCATTTCAAAAGGAAGAGAGGGCGACGCTGCCACAGGCACCCATGGTGGGCTCTGCCCAGGGAGCAGGAGGTCTGGCTTGGCTCTCACCCTGGTGTGGTGGTACATCTTCCCCCTGCCCCTGTTTTTTTTTCTGTCCTGTTTTTTTCCCCTCTACTTCGTCTGCTTTACAATCTCAGGAATTCGCAGGCTGCAGCTTTTGCGTAGAGAGTTGGTCAGTTAAGCGCTCCTTAATTGTACCAGAAACTCCTACATGGCTGGAGCAGAGAGCGTCTCTGTTCTTATCAAGATTCATATTATGGCTAACGAGGGGAACGAGAACAAACAGCTACCCCGGACAGCCTTGAAACAGGGTGGTATCATCGCTGCTGGAATTCCAGCAACAAGCCGACCCGAATTGTGGCTCGGATGGAAATTTACTGGTGATTAAAGTCAATCATCTCACAATCCTATAAAACGGCAGTCCTAAGTGAGGCCCTTTGAGCTCTCCTGGACTGCCACGGGCCGCACCAGCATCTCCCTCTGATCGAAATGTCTCTCGGAGTCAGCGAAAACTAGCAGATTCCCAAAGTCTGCTGCCACCAGAACTCCATTGCCGGAGATCGACAACGGAGCCTGGGCTGCTGATATTCTTCACTCCTCGAGACTCTGCTCTCACCCGTTGAGAAATGCCAAGGCATTAGACGTGAGTATTTCACTAAACTCGAGGGGAATTTTTAACAGGTATACTATTTTCACATTTGCATTTATAGTTGTAAGTTGCATGCATAAATCAATTTAAGTAGTTTGTAGATGTATGATTCAATTTTAAAGGAGTTTGATATTGCTGTACTATCCTTATAGCATTACTCTTATAAACCGTTGACCAAGTCTGAGACTAGGAGTGGGCCTAGCTGCACCTAGGCTCCTCTCTGAGAAGGAGTCTAGAAAGCAAGGGGGTCCATTCCGAACCTCATGACTCAACGGCAGGGTTCCCGCATTCCCTACATACAATTTCTCTTTCTCTCTCGTATAATCCAAATTTCCTTTATATATATACATTACTCTTATTCATATAAACCGTTGACCAAGTCTGAGACTAGGACTAGACCTAGCCGCACCTAGACTCCTCTCTGAGAAGGAGTTTAGAAAGCAAGGGGGTCTAGTCCGAACCTTGTGACTCAACGGGAGGGTTCCCTTTCGCCCCGCCTCCCTCCTTTTTGCTCTCTCTCCCCCTTTTACTTTTATTCCATATATACGCAATGCTTTTATGAATCAGCTTAACTTTTTGTGATTTATTCTCTTTTATGTGTGCTTTTGTGTAGTAATAGAGTGAACCTTGCCATCTTCGAATCTGTAGCTAAGTCACTGTTTTGATTAATTTTGTCTATCACTTTATTAATCATTGGTGATTGAGTGCTATTAAAAATACTATAACCAAATTCTGCAATTCGCTATAAGTAAACTCTAACTTTTACTAAATCAAACTGTGTAAAGTCACTCATTCATAGTGAATTGACATAATCAGCAGGATTCACAAACCTTCATTCGTGACACCTGGCCAGCTGCAAAACCTGAGACAGGGCTAGGCATCAAAGATGGGCTTTGCCAGGCACGTAAGCAGTGACAGACGATGAAACTGCTCATATGGTAGGTCAGGGTCATGGTAGGTCAGGGAGGAGTCTGTATGTGTAACTGTCCTTTTCATTGCTTCAGGATGCTTTGATTCAGGATGCCAGCAACCTGAGTGAGTAGGATCAGATCCATTCCTCCCCCTCATGTAGTACTTCTTCACTTACACCTTCTAAACATTTATTTTTGCTCTATACTCCCACTCTTGACTTCTCCTTAAACACCACACACAGATACTGCACCTGTTTTTTGTCACAGTGAGAGGTTAAGGTGATCTCAGCTTGCTCAGAGACATTTTGGGAAGAAAGTGTTGGGAAAGGTGAACTGATTTGTGACTTTTTTGGGGAAGGATGAGAGCAGGGGAAAGCAGGATGCTGCACTGGCTTTTGAATATTGATTTGCATATTTTAGTTCAATGACCAAGGCAGCTAGCACCTAGAATTGGAACTCTTTTATACTCTTATTTGTAAAACTGAAGAAATTATTAAATAATCAACACTGTTCTGAAGAAGAACGAATAAGAAAATACAATCTGTTTCCCAAATTACCATTAACAGGAAAGACAAGAGCCATTCCATGTATTATCCAGTAGTCACACTACTAGTGAATACTTCATTTCAGTAAATGTAACAGGATAGAATAAAAGAAAGTGAAATATTAAGGTCATTACGCTATCAAGGTTGTTTCAGAATGTAATGGCAACTTTTTATCCCCCAAATATCATTGTGTATGTGAGTGTCTGCTGAAAGGTGAACTTTGGAAAAAAAAAATCAGCCTTAGGCTCTATTCACATTACCAAATGCATTTATGTATTAGACACTAAAAGGACAGTACATTGTGAGAATTTTTAGTTGCTGATCTACCATACTGTAAGAAAACGCCTTATTCTGATTTCAGTGATTCCAGTGGTAATCAAAAGTAACTAGAATTGTACCACTGACTTTAAAGTGTGGTAAAAGGGCCAGTGAGATCTGAATCCAACTTGGGCTTTAGACAGAACTCTGAACTTTCTGACTTTATCATACAATACTGTTCTTTCCATTTAGCTGAACAATTGCCTGGCCTAGGAAATTCAGAACTATTCCACTGTCAAAAAGAAGAGCTACCAGTGTCTGCTTTGATTCTTTTCTTTTTTTTTTCCCCCGGAGTGGCAAGTTCACTGACTTTGATAAAACCATTTCCAGACTTACATCTGCACCTGAACAGAGAATCAGGCCCCAAGTCATCCTCTGTTCTCTACTACTATGAAATGGATATTGCATATAACTCATTTTAAAAGAATGTTTAACTTCTGTAGCATGAAATGTCCCTCGTTATGATTTCCAGAAGATGGAGGTCAGTATAGCTGGAGTGAAAAGGACTTATTTTCAGTTAAATCTCTTCAAAGGGTGATAGCTGTGCATTACTAATGGGACTTTAACAAAGGTTTTCCTCTATGCTATTGTGTCACAATCTGCTGCCTTAAGAAAAAGAACACCTGCAATAAAATGAAGTCTGTCTAACACAATATAAAAAGTGTGGAGACTTGTTAGATGGAAGATTGAGACCTGACCTAAAATATTGTGACAGAAATGGTGATGATATAAACCACAACTGAAATGGGTTTTTATACAATATGTGAAGCAAGGATAAATCTTTTACAAAGCCATAAAAACGCAATTGAGAAACAAGCTTAATTTTAACAGCTAGTGCTCACAAAAGGGCACTGTTGTTGGGGAAAGGGTGGACTGTTAACAGCCTACAGCCACCAGAGAGGATGTTAAAGAAGGCAACAAACAAAGCAGAAGTGGCTCCTTACAAATCAGCATTTCTTTGTTGTGAAGGCAGGCACTGAGCCGGCACAGCATTGCACACACATGCCCCACGCACAGCCAAGTAGAGGGGAAGGATGCTTCCCACACAGCCCCCATGCCCACGATCAGCTAGCAGGGCAGAGCCCTGCATGGCACGAGCAGCTGCCAGGGAAGAAAACCTGGAGAGGTGGCTCAAAGGCCATTAACCAGTGCCCTAAGGATGGCTGGTTGCTTTCTTCTGCTGTTGAAATTGCTTGCATTCAAAGCCTACTCCTGTGAAAGGCGCACTCAGAGGTAAATGGGATATGCAGACTTGTAGGGAAAAAGGAGGCAAAGAAAGAGAAGAAGGGTGTAAGAAGGTCACTTTACAAATCCCCTGAACCATTTGTATTCATCCTTTGTCTTCTACCGCCTATTTGTTCTTTCACTAACTGAAATAACCTATTTCTCGGGTCCAAACTTCATCAGTTGTATGGTGCAGTGACAAAATGTGCTTTTATTACTGTGCAGTGTGGGAATATTATTGTGTGCAAAATCCCAGCTGCTTCACAGAAAATAAGTCTTCACAAAAAATGCAGAGAGCCCCTCCTGGCTCTGCGGGGTGAGGAAGATGCTGGGGGCAGTGGTTGCAGCTGGCTCCCTCAAGAAGAGCTATCAGTGTTGCTTAGAAGCAACTCTGTAGACCTCTAGGGGAAAAAAGCATGAAGAAAAAGGAATGATATGGAAAAGGCACTTTATGAATCTCCCAACCCCCCTGGGAAAAAGAAGAGATACACAGAGAGCTGCTACTATGTCCCTGAAGTAGCGTAAGTCCAACAATTCTGCCATCAGCCCAAATTACTGTGTGCTGTGCACATACCAAATTCTTTGGCTGATGATTTGCTCCTGTGCTGCTGTGTGAGCACAACTAAACCTGCATTTTGTTCATCCAAATCAAAAAGATAGAGAGGAAAACTGGAGACAGTGAGAGATGAGGGAAGTCCATGCCATTTCTGACTCAAGGGATAAAGAAATCCTCATTATGCAACTAAACTACATGTAAAAGCAATGTGATCTCTTGATAAATACTTATCTGTGTTGTGCTAGTGATCCTTTGTGCAAATGCGCTGCTGTGTTCATGGAAAACAGGAAAGCAGAAGAAATTGTAGAGGAATGATTGAGCTAATACTCTGCCTAATTCATGTGTCTGGTTAATTTCTGCCTTCCTGTAAGTATTATGGTGTAACCTATTTAAGTATTATGTTTTAATTTATTATTATTATTATCTTAAATTAATTATGCTAGTGATTTAAAATTCATTTGCAAAAATGCCAGGTGCTAGCTTCAGTTAGTAGACACACTGGAAATTAAGATGAGAAAAACCACGCTTTTAAAAACAGCAAAATGTACAACTTGATCAATTTAGAGAAATTCAGCAGTCAAACATTACTTTTTCAGGTTTAGCACTCTGATGGCAAAATAGTAAGAGCAGACCAAGAAGGAGTGGAGTATGTCAGCTTCTGTACTTTCCCCCACTCACACATTTATTTACTTTCATTTTGATGGTAATAATAATAAACAATCTTGCTGTGACAGCCTGCTCCATATTACCCATCAGAGAGATTTGGTTTTCAATGCTAACAGCTACATATCTCAAGGCTCTTTAAGGCTGGGGAAGCTGAGGATCAGCGATGTCAAACACCACATTGAAAAACTGAGTGAGTTAGACAGCTATGAACAGCATCCAAGACACTGCAGCTACATCCCTATAATGGTTGTTAATAAGTACTGTTAGCTATTATTAATTAGAGTTTATTGGCTTGTAATTTTTACAATATAAGATTAATGATACTAATACCTTGCCCTGTGACAACTTTACATCTCTTTTTAATTTTTAATATTACAAAGTACAATGTACATTCTTTTTATTATTATGTATCAATTCAGTTGTGTACATCGAAGCATTAAATATGTGCCAGATGCTGCATAGCAGTTTTCACCTCTGTGTTTAAAGGCAAATACAGCCCTGGATGAGCAGCAAGGCTTGATCTTGCTGATACAGAGCACTGACAGAGCTGAGAAAAGTAGACTCTTGTCTACTGGGAAACATCCCGTTTAGTTCTTACGGGCAGGGGAGGGCAGGGAGCAGGAAAAAAAGACAGGAATCAGCCTGTCTGGTAGACCAGGAGCCAGACTGATGATCTCTGACAGCAAAACTGATTCACTATACAAAATTCAGAAAATGCTGCTCACAGTGACACCTCGGAAGACATCTGACACACAGAGTGCTGAGGTTTGAACTTTGTCCGACAGAGACAGGTGGGAGAGGATGGAGCTGCTACAGATGGAAAAAGAAAGGAAATCCATTGCCATTCTTGCAGAAAGGAAAAACATTTTTTTGCTGAATAGAGTCCTGCGTTATGTCCATGGGCATGTATTTATGTACATATCTGTATACACAAATATAGAAACAAACACTGCAAACGTTACTGCATATGAAAAAGCCAGAGAAAACAGATATTAGGAGTAGCAATATGCTCTTTCAAAAAGAAGCAAACATAAAGGTCCTAGGCAAATGCAATTACAGTTAGCTTGTGTTTTGCAGTTTGCTTGGCCGAGCTTTGCATGAAGGTCATTATGGAGACACAGTTAAACTCAATTTCTAGTAAAAATCTGCCCAAGAGGACTATCCAACATTAGGAAGAAGCAGCAGAGTATTTAGTAGCAGAGAATGAGGAACCAAAATACTGGATAAGCATGTTGCCTGGCTTAGTGAAGGATTGTTTTAGATCTGGTCACTTAAAGTAGCACAGAGGTTGATCTGATCACCCTGGTACTCCTTCTAGCTGTTTCTGATGCAAGCACATTATGGGTTTGCAAGAATCAGTACAAGATGATACACAGTTCACCCACTCATAAGGTATTTTTATCTCAAGAGCTGCCTATAGGTGTACAAACAGAGTAATGAGAAATAAATGAGCTCATCTGTGTAGATCTGTGCCTTATTTTTTGGCCTGACTCTCAGCCTGACTCAACAAACACAGCAGGGCAGGCTGGGTAGACACTGGATAGGAACAGGCTTTGCAGAAAAGCTCCTGGGGCTTCTGGTAGACAAGTTTACCATGCACCCTCGTGGCAAAGAAAGCCAACAGCCTCTTGGGCTGCACTGCTAGCAGGTCAAGGAAGGTGATTCCTCCCCTCTGCTCAGCTCTGGTGAGGCACATTTGGAGTGCTGTGTCCAGTGCTGGGCTCCCCAGTGCAAGAGAGACATGGACATACTGGAGTGGGTCCAGAGAAGGGCCACAAAGGTGACTGAGGGCTTGAAGCATCTGTCATATGAGGAGAAGCTGAGACAGCTGGGACTGTTCAGCCTGGAGAAGAAAAGGCTCAGGCAGATCTTAGTAATACCCGATGGGATGGTGTAGGGAAGAGGCTATCTGACTCTTCCTGGAGATACAAAGCAACAGGACAAAAGGCAAAGAACACATGTTGTAACACAAGAAATTCCAGCTAGACATGAGGATTTTTTTTTTTTTTCTTAACGTGAGGTAGTCAAGTACTGAAACAGGCCATAAAGGGGTTGTGGGATCTCCATCCTTGAAAGTGTTCAAAATTTGACTGGATGAGTAACCTGATCTAAGCTTGCCCCCTTGAGCAGTGGGAGTGTCCAGATGACCTTCAGAGGTCACTTCCAACCTCAATTATTCTGTTATTCTGTTTGTAGAATAGAGCTGCTCATGTCAGTACTTCACAGTCTGAATTTCAAAACTGGGTCCAAAATCTGACTAAAACCAAGTCTTAGAGCTCTGACTCCAGTCTTTTTTCTGGTACCTTATTTGCTCTGCAGTGTTTAATATGTGCTGACATGAGAATTCTGGCAGAAAAAGAAATGGCGGACCATAACTGTTAACTTCCAACTTCAGCATTTCATGCATTTGAAAGCTTCCTTACATAATTTTAAATGTGCTTTTGATATAGATTAACAGCAAAAAGAAAAAAGAATGAAAGGCCAAAAGAAAAGGGCTAAAGTATTTACAGTTAACAAAACTATCCATCACGATCTAAATGAGTCTTATATTACACTTCTCAGCTTAATTGTAAAATCTATTTGGAGCATTGACTTCATTGTATATCTGAACACATTTCTGAGCACTGAACAAACTATAAGTAATAGCTGTGAGATCAGCTATGGCTGAGCAAATGACAGTCTGCTTCTCTAGTAATAAGTGTTATTAGTGTCTGAAGAAGTAAAAAGAGCAAATACAATGGCTGAACAAATAACATATGTTTTCACTGAAATCTCCAAAATGATCTTCTGTGTTATTCTTCAAATCTGACCACAATTTCATCATTTTATTGCACTTCACACTTGCTTGAAAGTTAGCAAACAAAGAAATAACAAAAGAAATCTATGACATGTATTTACTGAAGGTAAATTATTCCAACTAACTGAATGCAAATAAGACTTAGAAGAGAGTGATATAACATTTCTTTAAATGTGTTTTGGTATATATTTTTAGTCCTCTTTCCTAAGGAAATCATATTTGTGCTACTGAGTTGTCCGTGGATCTGTCTATGAATCTTCCAGTTTTTTCCAGTTAAAAATTTTCCAATTTTTAACACATTTGGCAATTTCAGCTATACTGAAAGGAAGACAATGCCTCTAAGACATCATCAAAGACATCTAGGACATCTAAGACATTAAGGTGGTACAGTCCTTATTAATACTGGCTGCTGGGTGAAACATTTTTGCCACCGAAGGGATAAGAAGCACCCCGACACTACACCTCTTGTCTGACAGCTACTAGTCAGCACATGGGTACTACCTGGTCAGTCAATTTGCACATATTTCTTGATTAGCCATAGTAAATGCTATTTCTTGCTCGCTCAGTATGTTTTTAGGAAGAAGATTTTTATGATGCTGATGGTAGTGGTGGTCTAAGAGAAAGAGCCCACAAAAAACAAGGGGGTATCAGTCCTCACTTCTTACTGTTTTAGTAATTCTAACCACTGCTTTTTTCTGCTATATGTAGCTTCTGGATTGCTTCGGATTGTACTGATACAAATTAAGCACTGAATAAATACTAATGAGAATAAAATAATATGAGAAGAAAAAAAAATTTTGTTAAACTAGGAAGCCTGACGGGGTTTCACAAGTTCAGCTTAAATAGGTAGCTGGTATTAACTTTGTTTGGGCCTTCTCAGTAATAAATAAAAACACATTTCTTTTGTAGGCATATTTATTTTAAAACATGAGTTATGTATTTTAAATAGACATTCAGTAAATATGTAATAAGATTAAAGTAATGATTTTCTAATTTTGGTAGATACACCCTTTATCCTTAGGCTTCTGATTTTAGGTGAATAAGCCAGAAATGCAAATAGATACACTATTTTAAAATGCAGGAAGAAAAATAAAAAGAAAAGAAGGAGTAAGAAAATAAGGAAAATTCCTGTGAAAAAGTGAAAAGTGAGAGAAACACAAGGGCCTGATTATTGCTGTGCCATATACAGTAAATGACTACTTGGGCCTGGGCTGTTCAGATGCTGCACTGCTTGCTGCCAGTATTAGTGCATTAGTTGGCAGGAAATGGAAATCACGACATTACAAATGTGTTTCAAGTATTCACTGCATCTTAAGCAGGAAGTTCTTTGTATTAAATTCAGGGGACCACTTTAGAAACATAACTTGGAAAGAAGAGACACAGCAGAGAATTTCCATCTCTCTCACCAACTTTAATCCTTTGATTCAAACAGAATATTTTTGTGCTTTTAAAAGACCACCTGCTGAAAGTGTTGTGGTTCACAGAAAAAAGGGTTGCTGATAAACAAGGACATAACAGTCCTTGACAGAAGAATATGAATCACTAGAAATGCATTCTGCTATATAAGCTATATGAGTTATATAAATCTGTGGAGATGTCATTTTATATTTCTGTGTCTTTGTTTTAGCTCCTTTTTTCTATCTTTTCCAGTACGCTGGAAAGGTAATGGCAAAAAAATCTCTGATTTCATCCGTGTAGGAAAATGGGGCTTTGCCTGTGTTTCTAGTCATTTATGCAATACAAATAAAGACTATCATAGCTAATTTTTTTAATTTCAAACATGTGGCATATTTTTATTATGGCTGTGTATGAACAGATGAAACAAAGGGCCAGGTAAGTAAACTGGGGAGACACTTCATCATATTTAGTGAGATCACTTACGAGGTTCTAGAAAACATTCTGTTAAGCATAAAGAGTCCTCCATAACTGTTTAGAGTAGATGTGCTTTCTCCAAAATGAAAACACACTTTTGGAAGTTCTGGGTAAAGCTCATATGAAATAGATCTTCATAAAATCATAGAATCATAGAATCATAGAATGGTTTGAGTTGGAAGGGACCTTAAAGCTCATATAGTTCCAACTCCCCTGCCATGGGCAGGGATACCTTCCATCTTCATTTTACTGCTTTTGCTGCTCCTGTGCAGCACTGAAACCTACTGTTTTGGAGTTATTTCTGGGGGTGAGTAGCAGTGGTCATGCCAAGCATTGCACCCCCTTGTGTCAAGGACTGTGGAGCTGCCCAAAGCACCAGCACTTCCAAGGCTGCCCTGAGAGGCCACAGTGACAGAGCTCACATGCTCAGAGCCACACCACCCCCAGCCTTACACCAGGTCTACACTGGTAAATTAAAATGTGTCAGGACCCGCTTGCCTTCCCCAAAGGGAAGTCATGTGCACCACTTAAAGTGGGCCAGTAAAGAAAACACCTATGGCAAAAGTCTTGATGTTTGTGGTCTGTCTTTCAGAGCCTGGGATTGCAGGATGATAAGGTCTGACAGAGGAGAGTAAAGGAGGATTTTCACTCACAGGTAACAAAAAGATTTTCTTGGTTATGGCTGTTGCAAGATATTAAGGAGGTAGGGTGTTCTTTCACCATCCTGAGAATAAAGTCTAATAAAGAGCTAAAATTTCTTAATACACTTAAGTTGCAGCAGATTCTTGAGAGCAGGTGGAGATCTACTGACTCAGATAGCCTGAAGACACTGTTTGTCTTACTGATGAATTTAAGCAACAATTCTGTGACCCTGCAGAAATTGATGTCTTGCTCCAGTGTTGTACTTAAACAGGGCTTTGAATCATAGAATCATAGAAATGTTTAGGTTGGAAAAGACCTTATTAGATCATAGAGTCCAACCGCTAACCTAACTCCACTAAGTCCACCGCTAAACTGTGTCCCTACGCACCACATCTACATGTCCTTTAAATACCTCCAGGGATGGTGACTCCACCGCTTCCCTGGGCAGCCTATTCCAAAGCTTGACAACCCTTTCGGTGAAGACATTCTTCCTAATATCCAATCTAAACCTCCCCTGATGCAACTTGAGGCCATTTCCTCTTGTTGTTACTTGGGAGAAGAGACCAACACCCACCTCACTACAACCTCCTTTCAGGTAGCTGTAGAGAGCGTAAGGTCTCCCCTCAGCCTCCTCTTCTCCAGGCTAAACAACCCCAGTTCCCTCAGCTGCTCCTCATAAGGCCTGTGCTCCAGACCCTTCACCAGCTTCTTTGCCCTCCTCTGAACACGCTCCAGCACCTCAATGTCTTTCTTGTAGTGAGGGGCCCAAAACTGGACACAGTATTCCAGGTGCGGCCTCACCAGCGCCGAGTACAGGGGCACAATCACTTCCCTGCTCCTGCTGGCCACACTATTCCTGATACAAGCCAGGATGCTGTTGGCCTTCTTGGCCACCTGGGCACACTGCTGGCTCATGTTCAGCCGGCTGTCCACCAACACCCACAGGTCCTTTTTCTGCCAGGCAGCTTTCCAGCCACTCTTCCCCAAGCCTGTAGCGTTGCATGGGGTTGTTGTGACCCAAGTGCAGGACCCAGCACTTGGCCTTGTTGAACCTCATACAGTTGGCCTCGGCCCATCTGTCCAGCCTGTCCAGATCCCTCTGTAGAGCCTTCCTACCCTGGAGCAGATCAACACTCCCACCCAACTTGGTGTCATCTGCAAACTTACTGAGGGTGCACTCAATCCTCTCATCCAGATCATTCATAAATATATTAAGCAAGACTGGCCCCAAAACGGAGCCCTGGGGAACACCACTTGTGGCTGGTCGCCAACTGGATTTAACTCCATTCACCACAATCTCTGGGCTTGGCCACCCAGCCAGTTTTTTAGCTAGCGAAGAGTACACCTGCCTAGGCCATGAACCACCAGCTTCCTTAGGAGAATGCTGTGGGAGACAGTGTCAAAGGCTTTACTGAAGTCCAGGTAGATAACTTCACAACATCCTTGTAGTCCTTCCCTGCCCTTTCTATCAAAGGTCATAAACTCTCTTTTTTCCTCTGATTTCCAGCCAAAGCTCTCTGTTCAGCCAGGCTGGTCTTCCATGCCGGCTCGTCTTTCGGCATATGGGGACAGCCTGCTTTTGTGCCTTTAAGATTTCCTTCTTGAAGAATGTCCAGCCTTCCTGGACTCCTTTGCCCCTCAGGACTGTCTCCCAAGGGACTCTGTCAACTAGGCTCCTCAAAAGGCCAAAGTCTGCCATCTGGAAGTCCAAGGTAGCAGTTCTGCTGACTGTCCTCCTTACTTCTCTAAGAATCGAAAACTATGATCTCATGATTGCTACGCCCAAGATGGCCTCCAACCGTCACATCACCCACAAGTGCAAACAACAGGTCCAGCGGGGTGCCTGCCCTAGTTGGCTCACTGACCAGCTGTGTCAGGAAGTTATCTTCCACAGCCCGTGCTGTGTGCATTGGTGTAGATGCACTTCAGTTGGGCTATTGATCCTGCCACCCTTCTGAGGGGAGAAGCCCTAATTCCTTTGTGACTGTTCTCAGGTGCTTCTGTGGTTTCTAACACATCAGTAACTCTTGTGTCTTTGCTGTTGCTTTGCTCTCCATCCCCTACCTCCACTGAGTCAGCAGACTGAAGGACCTCACCAGCACACCATGCCTCAAACATTGGCTTGCTGCCCCCAGGCTTATCTCTAGCGAGCCTGGTTTTATCCCCTTCCCCCTTCAAATCTAGTTTGAGACATGCCGATTGGCGCTAATACAGAAACCAAGCAGAATGTTTTAAATCATCCTCAAATATCTCCAGGTGCCACTGGACACTGTAAGGTCTTGTGTGGGTGAGCATGACCAAGGAGGAGCATAGCTTTGTTAAGAAAATCACCACAGTCTTGTTAGTCTTGGCATAGCCTTGAGCGGTAAGATCTGAAACCTTTTCCAAGGCTAAGACAGTAGCGAGCAATCTGCGCAAATCGGATATGAACAGTTGCGTGCAGGCTGAATGCATCTCCTGAATTTAATGCTGGCCCCTACTCTCCCTTTCCAGAATGTTTAGCTGAAAATGAAACTCCATCTCTCTGTACTTCACCCTTAAAAAGTGTACAGGTTTGGCCCTTGTCCAAAACATCAACCTCACCACAGCAACATAAAAACTTGGCAGGAAGATCACATGGTGAAAAATGCACATCTGGGGTTATACACAGGGGAAGTCTGGAATCATTGGGTTCCAGGAAAGAAATTTTCCCTGAAGGCAAGCCTCAGGTATGGAGAGTGGAGGCAGCTGCTACACACACCAAGGCACGTGGAGAGAAGAAAATAAATAAGAACTAAGAAAAACACAGGAGACAAAAGGAGATAGAAAATGGTAAGATTAAAGTTGCACAGGAAGTGAGGAAACAGCAAGGTGCTGATTTTCTCAGCTG
Organism: Pelecanus crispus; assembly: GCF_030463565.1. Classification (NCBI taxonomy): domain Eukaryota; kingdom Metazoa; phylum Chordata; class Aves; order Pelecaniformes; family Pelecanidae; genus Pelecanus; species Pelecanus crispus. The sequence continues at coordinate 209,941,480 of NC_134643.1, forward strand.
GGTGGTTGAGAGAGGAGAGCGAGTGGAAGACACCAGGTCAGATAAGTGGGCACCAGGTATGGGCAGGGGAGCAGCACATGAGCTCACTTTTTGAACACAGCCAGCAAAAAAGTCTCCAGTCTTCACTGCTTGATGTCCATAGTCATGAGAAGTGTTAATGTGTATATATGTGGGCAGTCACTTGAGAAGAAACCAACAAGCCCACAAGCCAGTTTCTCTCCCTTCATTAGCATAGATTTAAGGGCAAAGCACTTTGAGTTATGGTCTCATTACTGAGATTTAATTACTTTTCCTAAATGTTCTGCAGAACATTTACTTGTACATTGCAAAGTATTACAGTATAGTCACAACTTAGGCTCTCAATTACAGGAGAACTAGGCAGGAAAGAAGTTGAGTTAATTAGAGTCACTGAAGCTTAATCAATTCCTCTGTGTATGCAGGGAAGAGCACGCCAACTTTTAGTCCATTTGTGAAGCCACCTTGCCTGTCTGCTACAGGTTATTAAAGCCTTCATGCAAAGGGAAAAAGTCAACGGCTGATATTTTAAAATGGCTGTTATTTTGCATTTTCTACATTGGGCTACAATTGTTTTGCTTCAGTCCCATTTTGGCAGACTAAATGTTTTTGTGGCTGAGACTGTTTCTGACTGTGGCACTTGATCTCTGAAGGCAAAGTGCTTTCATTTTGGAACCCCAAATGAGCACTCCAGGCCTACTTGCAGGTCAGCCTGTCTAGGAAGACGAGGACCTTCACAACAGAAAGTAAAGCTGCAGCTCTTCTGCATACTTTGTCTAGCCTGGCTATAATGCCATTCCTGTTTGTACAGTGACCTTCCTTTGGAAGGATGGAAGGGATCTCCAGGCATGTTGGGGAAGAAGACAATTCACATGATCTGGAAAAATTACATAAATATTCTGAAAAATATTAATTCAATTTAATTAGGTCAAGTGTAAAAATATATTATAACTATATATATATGGGTGGTCACTACTGAGAAAAGAAAAAACCCACATGCCCAAAACCCAATTTATCTCCCTTCATTAGCATAAAGGGCAAAGGCTTTACACTTAGGTGTGAATAAACACCAGCACAAGTACAGAAGAGCTCATTTCCCGAGTAAAATTCATCCCACCCAAAATTAGACAGTAGCCAGATGAATCACTCGGAAGTGCTTGTGTGACTGGACAAGATACATGTATGTTGCAAGTTAGGTGTTAACTCCTACCCACCACCCTCCCAGTGCAGTTAATGGAAAGAGGACTCAATTAGCTTTCGAGCTTGCCCTGTAGAGATGTCAGCCAAACTCATCACATCTGATTCAGTTTGTTGAGGCCAGGCACTGCATTTTTATGACTTACCATGCCTCCATTAAGTACCTATTTCAGGCATGCAAATTCCAGACATGTATGAAGTCAGAGGAGGTCAAAACCTAATCACATTAAAATCAATATCCAATTCAGTTCTGCATGATCTGAGCAAAGAGCACAGGTTATATTCCTAAAAAGGAACTGACTATGCAGGTGCCAGTCTGGAAGGAAAACGAGTAGCAGCTCCTGGAAGCAAATAAAATGTACACGTGAGATCACTGAGATCCAAATGCGTACTAGGTGACAATTTTGCTTTGAAACTGAGTGGATACTCAGTAGATACACCTACGTAGGATGGTGGGTGTACTTCAAGACTTATGGTAATACAGCATACTTATTTCTAAGTCATATTTGCATGCTGTGTAAAAGAAATCAGGTACATACACATGCGCACACACACGGAGCTGAGAGAGAAATTAATTTTCTAAATGTATTTTAAAAGACCCTCAAATGGGTGTTCTGTTTTACTACAACATAGGTTGAACTGCAAGAGAATTTCATTATAAGCTATAGAAAGCATGTGTTAAAACATAATGGCATTCAGAATAAAAAAAAAAGACCAAATGGATATCTATAGCAATATGGCATCATCTATTCTTCTTTTGGCAATAGTCATAGAAAAACTCCTTGTTAAATCAGCCATACTATTAATTCTCAGTTTCCCTCTTTATCTTCTGCCAGTGAAAGCAAAATTGATGTGTGTATATATATATATTTCTATGAGTACTATTTTATGCATTTCTGTATCAAAAACGACATTTCATATTTCTGTGACTTCAATAGCAGATGCATCGTGAACTTTTTTCCCAACAAAATCTTCAAAATTCTCTTATGTGCTAGCAAAGAGAAGCAGCGTGGTGGCGGAGGATCTACCACCAGCAGATGGCATTCACTCCCTGCTATTGCTGCAGCAGCAGGTACTGAACGGTGCGCTTGCACATCAGCAGAATATGTGGGATCATGTGAGAAGCAGATAGTTAACCCTAAGTTATTTTCCCATCATTTGACAAAATGGTCCTTTCAAAGCATTATTTTATTTTTTCCATCATTTAAGAAAGAGCTCATACATAAGCACTATATAGAGATAGATTGGCCACATCAGAGCAGCAGGATTTTATATTCACTTTACACACTGGTATAGGTACTACCCAGTGCAAGCCAGTCTGTCTGGCCCAGTATTTTTTTTATGTAATAGCAGCTTTCAGTGAGTAACTGATGGAAAAACCTGACCTTCCTTCCCAGCTCAGTAGCACCTTTATTCTACTGTTCTTCGTGTTCATAAATACTCTGCTAAGGTAATAAAACTATCAGTTTAAATATGTGTAATAATAATTTTAAAGCATTTTATGGCTAGAAATACATATGGTGAGTAGAAAGTTAATACTGGATTCAAATAAGCTTTTTTTTTTTTCTGAAACAAAACTGAGCTTTACCACCATGAAGATATGGACTGAGGGCATCTTTGCAATTAAGCTACTCCATGTTGTTCTGCCAGCCCTAACACCCTGATGCAAGATGTATCAAGCACAGAGGTGCTGGGGTGCTGGGCCAAATGTGCAGCTGCTCTGACTGCTGGCACCCGTCACCCACAGACCTGCTGAGTGGGACAGGGGGGCTCACTGCACTGATGTGCTGGCTGTTACCACAAGAATTTTATAGGAAAAGAAAACAGAGCAGGCAAGTGGACGTACAAATATAGGCCCATGAAGAAAAACAAAAAGAAAGAGCAAGCAATCTCATTTCCATCGACAAAAAAAACAAAGCACCATGCACAATGGTATCTCATCTGGAGTTTCAGTAAAGTGCTTACAGTGACATTAAAAGCAGGTATTACCTGTTCTAAAAGATTCTGAAGCCTCTCTATTTCACAGTCTATTACAAATTTCTTTTCTTGCCTTCGGTCCAGGTCTTCTAAAAGCCGCCTGTAGCTGGCATCATTAAAATTCTCCACGCAGATGGCACTGACTTGCCAGCTATTTTGTCCCGCTTTTTCCATAATAGCTTGAAGTATTGAATAACCTAAAAGAAAAAGGATACAATACACTAGTAACACAATCAATGCATTTTTTGAATAGGAATTGTCCTTATGTCTCTTAATATTTGCTCCTGCAGGGAAGGGAATAAGAGACTGTTTGTATCCCTACCTATGCTGCTAGCCATGATCAGCACAGTATGCAATTAATGAAAATTACAAGTGCTGTGATGAGACTCCTTGGAATTATTCTCAGCATTACAGATAATCTTCATATGATTTATACACACAAACTCTTCCAGTCAAGTATTCAGCTTCTCAGATTGGTTTTGTACAGGTTTCTATATCCGGGCATTTCATGACAGCAAAGAAAAAATCTGAGCCTACTAATTCACCAGAAGTATTACTATACTATAAAAGCAGTATGTTAGACATTCAAATGCTTTGCTTTTTTGGTTTTTTTTTTTTTTTTTTTTGGGTCAACATTTAATCCACGCAGTTTTTAATGCTTCTCAATAAAAATTCATTTTTTCATTTATTTATACATATGTATCTATCTGCCAGTACAGATGTGTGAATAGAAATGATATTGACCTATTTCAGAGACCCTATATAGCTTTAACCAATGTATGCAAAGTGATTAGAGGACAATGAATGAAGGGCACCATAAAAGCATTAATTAGTAATAATAATAATAAAAGCATTAATTAGTACTACTGGCAGGATTGTTGCTTTTTATCATTATCAGTATTTGATGCCCCCTTTGTCATCTTTGAGCCCATTCACAGAAGGGAAAGGCAGTGTCCTCTCTGACGTCTTCACCTGAACCTGCAGGGCAGGCTCCCTCAGTGTACCCTGGCCCATCAGCCCTTCGCCTTCTTCCCTCTCCTAATTTTTTCTCACTGGGGATGTGTAGTACAGAGGCAGGAGAGAGCTTGCAACACATCTTAGGACAGCTTGCAAGTCTACCCTTGACTTGTCCAACCAATTACTGAAGTAGGAAGCATGTATTATTCCATCTTATATCTAGCATAAATGGTGAATTTCTTTAAAGCCATGAAGATCGTGTACCTCGGATCCAGAGTTAATGTTTAAGACAGACAAACAGGCCTTGCTAAAAAGATTCTCTCCATCCTTCCCGTACACCCCCTTTAAGTACTGAAAGGCCGCAATAAGGTCTCCTCACAGCCTTCTCTTCTCTAGGCTGAACAACCCCAACTTTCTCAGCCTGGCCTCGCAGGAGAGGTGCTCCAGCCCTCGGATCATTTTTGTGGCCCTTTTCTGGACCCGCTCCAACAGGTCCATGTCCTTCTTGTGCTGAGGGCTCCAGAGCTGGACGCAGCACTGCAGGTGAGGTCTCACCAGAGCAGAGTAGAGGGGCAGAATCCCCTCCCTCGACCTGCTGGCCACGCTGCTTTTGATGCAGCCCAGGATACGTTTGGCTTTCTGGGCTGCAAGTGCACCTTGTTGGCTCATGTCCAGCTTTTCATCCAGCAGTACCCCCAAGTCCTTCTCCACAGGGCTGCTCTCAATCCCTTCATCCCCCAGCCTGTATTGATATCGGGGGTTGCCCCGTCCCACGTGCAAGACCTTGCACTTGGCCTTGTTGAACCTCATGAGGTTCACACAGGCCCACCTCTCCAGCTTGTCCAGGTCCCTTTGGATGACATCTTATCCTTCTATTGTGTCAACCGCACCACTCAGCTTGGTGTCATCTGCAAACTTGCTGAGGGTGCACTCGATCCCACTGTCTGTGTCATTGATGAAGATGTTAAATAGCACCGGTCCCAGTACGGACCCCTGAGGGACTCCACTTGTCACCGGTCCCCATGTGGACATCGAGCCATTGACCACAACCCTCTGGATGCGACCATCCAGCCAATTCCTCATCCACCGAACAGTCCACCCATCAAATCCATATCTCCCCAATTTAGAGAGAAGGATGTTGTAGGGGACCGTGGCGAAGGCTTTACAGAAGTCCAAATAGATGACATCCATTGCTTTTGCCTTGTCCACTGATGCAGTCACCCCATCATAGAAAGCCACTAGGTTGGTCAGGCAGGACTTGCCCTTGGTGAAGTCGTGCTGGCTGTCTCGAATCACCTCCCTGTCCTCCATGTGCTTTAGCATAGCTTCTAGGAGGATCTGCTCCATGATCTTCCCAGGCACAGAGGTGAGGCTGACAGGTCAGTAGTTTTTACTTGTCATCTGGCTGAATTTTCCCCACTAGCTTTAAATGAAAGATTTCACCTCTTGAAAACTATCCTCCGTGATGCAACTACACAGTGGTGGCTCCTTTCTCCCTTCAACAAGACAGTCCCATGCACGAGTGCAGTGACCCCCAGCTGTCATTTTAATGCACTTGAAGATGCCACTGCATGCCAGATCCCTGTAAAAAGGACTATCAGACATTCCCACAGATTACAAGAGGAATCTCTGTAAGCTACGTTTCAGAAAGAGTGCTTTTGAGTGTGCTGTTGCTAACTAATTACCAGAAGACCTACAAAACCACCAAAACCCAAGTCCGCCTCCAGTAAAATAAAAGTAGATAATAGTTTTATCAGAATATGAAAATTTTAGGACACATAAGAAACTAACCCTCTTGCAAATCTAGGAGTAGCTATTCTTCTACTGACATTTGTAGTCCTTGAAATATTAACTTAAAATCCGTATCTTCTTATTATTATGACACTATGTACCCACACTCCAAAATGAACATTTGTTAGTTTTTTTCTCCAATACAGATGACATATTTAAGATAAAAATACAAACATTTATAATGAATACATAAAATGCATAACATTTTATCGTATAAATGAGACATTTATGTTATGAAACAGTATTTCATCTTAGGAAATGAATTCAAATACTTGATGTATTGAGTATTAAAACATTTCTGTACTCAGCATATATTTTTAACCTGATGACTGTTATTTTTTTCAAAGAACTGTACAGCTTTCCTGTTAATTGCTGCATAATTATTCTGCTTTTCCTGTTGCTATATTCAATCTCCTTTTTGCCTGTAATTATCTCTGCAAATCATGGCAAGATTCTTTCCCAAACATTGTATTTCTTGGTTCATTTCCTATTCATTTCCATATATAGACATATATTAAAACTCCTCCAGTGTTACAGGGGTTCCTGCTTCATTTACACTCTAACTTTGACTTGATCTTTGCTACAAAGGCAGTCAACATTTACTTAATTCAGCTTCCTGACACAAATTAACATTTTCTTTGATTCAGAATGAATGGTGTTTGAAACAGCAATTGACATCCCCTCATTCCTTTCTTACTTTGCTTGGACAACTTTACTAAGATGTGTTTTGATCAAACTGGGAGTTTATCCCAGCATAAAGCATGGAAAATATCAAACAAACACGTAGAAAAGCTTTTCTTCTACCTTGGATCACGGTTTGACTTGCCACATTTCATTACCAACTGCCTTCATTTAGGCATTTGAAGGTTGTGTAGCTTCTTGTCAATAGCTGGCACTCAGACATGGGTTTTCATGTTAGCATGTCTTTCGCATACAGCATAATACAGCTAAATGGTAGTAACTAGATATGGTGCAACATCTCCATCAGAAGAGTTCAGAATCCCTGTGCAAGTAATCAGTGGCATAGTCATCTATTCAGTGTGCAGGAACACTTTTTAATATAACAGACTGACAAGGGTGGAGTTTACACAGAATGAATAAAGGCACACACAGGCTCAGTTGGCATAAAAATTAGGCATGCTAAGGAGAATGCTGATTTTTCCAAAATAATTGGCTACAGCTAATAGGGAGAAAACTTAGTTGTATGTAGTGCTGCAAACATTTTATAAGGCAAAAATCTTGAAACTAACCTGGGGTAATTCTCAGAAACTGAGTGCAGCATATCTATTTAGACAAAATTCTTAAACTTCAGAAAGATGTTTGCCCAAGTGAAGACAGCAGAAAAGAATCTTACAGCTGTTGTCTAAAAGGTATTTATTTTCTGGTTATCTGCTGTTTATCCTCAGTTATGCTACAGACAGATGAACGACGCATTTTCTGGAATACATTCCGTCTCATGTAATGCAGAATACTATTTGTTGCATGAAAGCAAACTAAAAAAACCGAGGATAAATCATATCAGCTGAGCTACATAATCAATGTTTTTCAAAACAACATTATTTTAGAAAATGTTTAGGACTATGCCAATAAATAGAAGTAAGGTTAAGTTCTCACAAGTGTTCCTCACCAACTAATTCAACCTTCCCGGAGTATTGTGGTTTTTTTTTGTTGTTGTTGTTGTTGTTTTGTTTTGTTTTTAAATTAGCAAATCTATGAACAAGATAAAACACCAATACAACTGCCTGGGAACACAGATGAAGTCTTTCCCAAATGCAAGGACGCTATATGCAAGAATGGTTTCTTTTTCCTCTTTATGGGACTATGATTCTGGGGAATTTTCCTCAAATGACCTGGGGATGAGAAGTCTGCCAACTGTTTTTTGTAGGTCATTGCTCAATGTAGATACTATTGACAACTGCTTAAGGACCAGTAATACCAATTCCACCTCAATATACTGGAACCAAACCGGAGACAGGAAAAGTCTGCAAAGATTTTATTTTCTTGATCCCCTCTCTCCTTGCTTTTCTGTTCTCCAGTCAGGTGGAATTGTGATGATCTAACATACTGCTATTTTTTTCCCCAAAAGATACCACACAGTCATCATGTTGGGGAAAAAAAAAACCCATAAACATCAAAATGAAGAGCTAATCTATTCTTTTCCTGTAAAATCACAGCTGGAGATGCCTACCACAGAGAATCTACATATTGGAGTTGATACTACAGCTAAGTACCTTTACAAACAAAATCTGAGATTTTTTTTATCCCTACTTCCCTCATTCTGCACTCCATAGGCATTTTTCCATTGCAAAATGCATCAGCCACTGAAAACCAATGCCAGATGTGTACCTGTTCTTGTATCTGTTTAGACAGAGATTAGTACTTCTTCAGAGAGACTTACTTATCTTCTGGGGGCCAAAGGATGTAAAATACATGAGCAATTTTGGTATTTAAGAACACATTGTAAGTGCAGGAGTTTGGGCATCCAGGATTCCTCCTAGTCGCTGCAACATTGCTGTAACTGGAGCCTATACACAACCACGCTCCACCCAAGTAGCTGAAATCATGAATGATCTTTTTGATTTTAAAAGTTCAGTGGCCTTTCAGGTTTTTTTTAGTTGTCTTCTGCTGTACCAGCAAGGCTTTCCCCTATCCAATTTCATTTCAGCAGTCAATGACTTAATTCCATTTATTTCCATTTAAATGAAAAGCAAAATCTGATATCTAAATCTCTTCAGTGTGTTCAGAATAAACTAAAGAGATCAGAGGAGCATTTTCTTGACTTATTTTTCTGCTGGAATGCACATGGTTGGCTTGCTTCATTTTCTTTCCTTTTTTTTTTTTTTTTTCCTTTTTCTTCTTGCTTGCTTTCACCAGAAATATTTCAGTGATCAATTACAGTGTTATAATTAAATTTCAATAACTTTCATCTTCCAGCAGCCTTTTCATTCTGGGAAACTGTTTCCCCTGCCCCTCTAAGTGCATGCAATCATTCCTGATGGTCTTGCCAGGAGACAGATAGCAAAGTGTCTGCTTGCTCCAAACAGTAGCACCCCCAGTAATAATTCTTATTTTGGAACTATTGTGCAGGAAGTAACTTATTATTAATTTTCTGTGATGAAGAGGATGCGATGTTTACATATTATTACTGTATTTTACCCTGGCTAGCAGACTTGACAATACTGAATGACACAAGTTAACAGGTAAATTACTTGGAAAAAGCACATGCAATATATTTCTGTTGCGGCCCCAGGAGTAGAAAACATCTCTGACAAACATGGGTCTCTTCCAAAGATGGGCATCATATACTGTACATTACTGAAATGCAAATTAATTTTCTTCCTTTTCTGGTCCAATTAACTTTTAAACAGGAACTGATCCCATTCCTAAGATTAGCTATGATCCCAACAGCCACAGACACTGAAATGCTGGAGCTATTTTATGAAAGCTACTTCCATCTATTGGAATTCATATTGGGATTAGTAGAAGAAATATATTTGTTATAAATCCAACACATAGCTGAAGAGAAGAATAAATGATCAAATCATTTCGTATGGATAAGCCAATACATTTGACATTCAGGACTGGATTCATGTCACTTAACTCTAGCTGTCTATAAAGTCGTTGTCTGAGTTAATCATCCAAGCTTTCAAAGGAGAGACATATATCCCATAAAAAAAGCATTTTTTTTGTTTTAGATACCTATCTCAGAGGTGCTTTTCTCTTTCGCCAATGAATACTGAAGGAGTCTAGACATGAGACTTAGTGAAAATACCTACCATTTATCTAGCCAAATCTTGGTGAGATGAATCCAGACAGTACAGTGATGAAAACCATTACAGGAAATTTACAGTCTGCGTAATGCATGATTGTACATTCAAACAATAACTACAAACACTCAAACTCAAGTGTATTTTAATTTTCCTCCTTATGGTTAATACCTCTTTATTAACATATGGTTTTGTTTTAAATTTTTGGTCAGCATACAGCTTCCGGAACTTGAACACAACCAGTAAGATTTATAAGCTCTATCATGTAACTTTTGACGTATGATAACCTATTCGCATGCCCGATTTTTTCCGCATTTGGAGTTGGACCCAGAACGTTCAACAAAAAGTACATACAAACTGGTCAATTTAGATGACAAAATGAAAGCTAGAACTATAGGTATGTACTGAGTCCTTCTTGGGTCTAATTCACAGAAATGACACATAGATTGGAGAATAAGACAGGGAGCTCAAGAAATAATCCCGTCTATTCCTCTCTATCCCTCCATCCCGCAAGGCAGATAAATTATATTTAAATCATTATAGACAGGTATCTTTCTTTGTCCTTAAAAATCTCTGAAGAGGATTCTGTAACTTCCTAGGTAATATATTCATTGCTTAATTATCCTTATCATTAGGTGTTTCCTAAAGTCTAACCTAAGTCTCCCCTGGCACAATTTAAAGCCACTCATTCTTGTCCTATCTAGTAGACCTGGAGAAGTTTTTTCCCTTCTTCTTTAAAGCAATCCTTTACAAACTGAAGGCTGCTGTTTCATTTCTCTTCTGTGCGCACTTCTCTTGCTGAAACATGATTCTTTCAGGTTTTCCTTGTGGAACATGTTTTACACTAGATTCTGACAATTTTCCTTCCTTTCCTCTGGGTATGTTGCAGTTGATCCAAGTCTTTCCTGAAGTGTATTGGTAAAAATGTGACGTATTTTAAAAATGTATTCCAAAGTACACACGGCTCTTTCAATTTTTTATCATCCACAAGATTAACAAATGTATTTGAGAGATATGGGTTTGATGGGTGGACTGTTCAGTGGATAAGGAATTGGCTGGATGGTCGCATCCAGAGGGTTGTGGTCAATGGCTCGATGTCCACATGGGGACCGGTGACAAGTGGAGTCCCTCAGGGGTCCGTACTGGGACTGGTGCTATTTAACATCTTCATCAATGACACAGACAGTGGGATTGAGTGCACCCTCAGCAAGTTTGCAGATGACACCAAGCTGAGTGGTGCGGTTGACACAATAGAAGGATAAGATGTCATCCAAAGGGACCTGGACAAGCTGGAGAGGTGGGCCTGTGTGAACCTCATGAGGTTCAACAAGGCCAAGTGCAAGGTCTTGCACGTGGGACGGGGCAACCCCCGATATCAATACAGGCTGGGGGATGAAGGGATTGAGAGCAGCCCTGTGGAGAAGGACTTGGGGGTACTGCTGGATGAAAAGCTGGACATGAGCCAACAAGGTGCACTTGCAGCCCAGAAAGCCAAACGTATCCTGGGCTGCATCAAAAGCAGCGTGGCCAGCAGGTCGAGGGAGGGGATTCTGCCCCTCTACTCTGCTCTGGTGAGACCTCACCTGCAGTACTGCATCCAGCTCTGGAGCCCTCAGCACAAGAAGCACATAGGCTTGTTGGACCAGGTCCGGAAGAGGGCCACAAAAATGATCTGAGGGCTGGAACACCTCTCCTGCGAGGCCAGGCTGAGAAAGTTGGGGTTGTTCAGCCTAGAGAAGAGAAGGCTGCGAGGAGACCTTATTGCGGCCTTCCAGTACGTAAAGGGGGCCTACAGGAAGGATGGAGAGAATCTTTCTAGCAAGGCCTGTTGTGACAGAACCAGGAATAATGGATTTAAACTAAAGAAGAATAGGTTTAGACTAGACATAAGAAAGATACTTTTTACAATGAGGGTGGTCAAGCACTGGAACAAGTTGCCCAGAGAGGCAGTGGAGGCCCCATCCCTGGCAACATTCAAGGTCAGGTTGGATGGGGCTCTGAGCAACCTGATCTGGTTAAAGCTGTCCCTGCTCACTGCAGGGGGCTTGGGCTAGATGATCTCTAAAGGTCCCTTCCAACCCAAAGCATTCTATGATTCTATGATTCTGTATTTCCTCATCCAAGTCATTAACAAAGATACTGGGAAAAATTGCAAGCAGAAGGGATCACTACTTAGTATCTACTTTTTTGCAGTGGACCTCATATACTGAGTTCAGGTGTGTGACCAGTGTTTTACATATCTTCTGGGAATTTCATCAAGAAAAAATTTCTTTAGCTCATTTAGTAAAATTTAATGCAAACTGTGAAAAAAATCCTACTAGAATGAGACACCTTTTCTTTCCCCCCAATGTCTACAAACCCTGTTACTTTGTAATAGAAGGAAATTTGCTTTATCTCACATGATTTTGTGCCTGAAGAAATCCATGTTTGCGTTTACTTAGCTTTCCAAATTCTACGTACTTTCAAATATATCTATTACGATGTAGGTTGTGAATTAAGTCACCTATACTATCTATGACCAGGATAATTTTCATAGAATCATAGAAGAGTTTGGGTTGGAAGGGACCTTCAAATGTCATCTATTCCAACCACCCTGCAGTGAGCAGGGACGTCCTCAACTAGGTCAGGTTGCTCAGAGCCCCGTCCAACCTCACCTTGAATGTTTCGAGGGATGGGGAATCTACCACCTCTCTGGGCAACCTGTTTCAGCACCCTCATTGTAAAAAATTTCTTCCTTATATCTAGTCTAAATCTACCCTCTTTTGGTTTAAAACCATTACCACTTGTCCTATCACAACAGGCCTTACTAAAAAGTCTGTTCCCAGTTTTTTTAAAGATGGTTCTGAAACAAAACTGAGGAAATAATGGATCCAGTTTAGCACTCTCCTCTATCACTGTTTTGCTTCAAAGATTTCAGAATATTTGATGATAAAGGAAACTACCTTTATGATCTGAGTTTATGTTTCTGGCCTCCCTGAGATATATGACCTTGAATATTTTCTCAGTGTTATGAGACACCTCCAAAACAAGCTCCAGCAGTGATTCATGGTCTGACTTTCTGTCCTTCTCTCCCTTAATCCTGTAGACACTGGTACCTGTACAACTTCATTTGCAGTATTTAATAATCATTCTTTGTTGAGGAGGACATAAAACTATAAGCAAACGCTGTCAATATATTGCAACCATGCCCTTTTTAAAAAAGAAGTCTTAAGTGGAACAACAGTGTGTAGGTTATGTGCTTTCAGTGAGCATATGGGAGGAGGTTTGGCTTACTCCACAATGGGAATTCATGATCAAAGGTTCAGGCTATGTCGGTCCCTATTTATGCTACACCCACTCTGCAGCAAGATTTTTCCCCTTCCTTGCATTTCAGAGTCTGCAACTTTCATATGAAATATGCTGTAAAGGTGTCTCATCAAAATACCAAGTGATAAAGATGAGTGGAAACTTGAGAGGTACTGAAGAAAAGCCCTGGTTTTGAAGGCAGTCTGACAGCTTTGCTTGTGCTTTCACAGTTCTCAAGATACCATTACCCTTCCCACTTCACTATATGCCTTCAAACTACCGTCAAAGTCCAGTAACCTCTCTTATGACAAGCGTGCACAGAGATGAATACGTCCAAGCATATTTAGAGATATATGCCAAAAGTACATTTATGTCCTTGTTGGCATTTCATATTTTATTTGCTTTTATCTGTCTAGTATTTAGCTATGCCAAAGGGTTCAACCAGAACTCAGGTGAGAAGTCTTCGGCTCCTCTGAAGTTTACAAGCAGCACTGAAGCCTCATTCTTAGCAAATTTTAGCAAAATCTTACTACAGAACATTGAATGCTAAATCAGAAACTGTGTGTAATTACACTGTTATCAGAACCTCACATATTATTACCTTAAAAAAAACACCAATTAAGCCAGAGTAGGAAAAAAAAAAGAGAGAAAAAAAAGCAGGTGCTAGATTTACTGTATCAGACCAGCATTTTAAAATAACTATAGAGGCTACATAGTGTCTCTGAATATCCAGTTATCTGATATGTCATCTTGGGTCTATTGTTAGGGCTAATGTGTATCAGTATTTTTAAAAAAAAAGAGAGAAAACAGGAAAATGAACTTATTTTGGAAGAAAATAAAGTATGTTCAAATATTTAACTTACTACCTTTTTTCTTTGTTCTTCTATTATTAATATTAATTTCATAAATATCCATCTGAGTTGTAAATATTCCTTGCTTTTGTACATTATAGCTTAAACTTTTCTTCTTTAGCGCAATGCCTTAAAGCCAAAATTCATTTCACTAAAACCTATAGTCTGTAACGTTGTTACTAATAAATTACCTTTCTTTTCTTACACAATATCTTAATTGATGCAAAGCTATTTTCCAGAAATTGCTAGCTTCCCAACAACTTACCTCTCTAGTCTCAGTTTAATAGGATTTTGTTTGCCCACTGATGGTTTACAACTATATGCAGACCTTTGTGTAAACAACATCCAAAAGAACCATGTCAAAGAATATTAAGACTGCAAGCTAAAGTGCTCAAGAGCTGGTATATCTTAAAATTAGTAGTACCCTAATGTGTTCTAATTACGTATTATGGTGCTGTCTTTAATTGTCACATACTGTTTTTCCCCACAAGGCATATGCCTCAGTCCATGCATGATACCTGTGCCCTATGACAGAACTGACTGTGGGTACTAAATGAGGATCTTCATGTCAGAACGTCTGCCTCCTTTCTATAGGGATTTGTTAGAAAACTAGTCTTTTACTATAAAATACCTGACAATCTGTGCCTATTGGCATTAGCGCAGTGTTGTTTCTAAAACACACAGGAGAGAAAAATGCAAGAACAATCTTCAGACTGAAACAGCAGGCATTCACATGAAGAAGCATTCATTTTAAGAGAGTCACAACCTTAATTCTATCTCTATGCACATGTGACCATGTCCATATTTATTGGTGGCTACATGCCAGATAATTTATAGGTCCTTACTCCTTCTATAAGTTCTACTTGTAGATCCCAGGCACATTATTTCTGATTTTAAACTTAAGTTGTGTTAAGATCTTTTTGAAATCTATATTCTCAAGTATTTAACATTGTGAGAAAAATGTAACATATCCTGGGAAGAGAGGCCTTAAAATTTGGATGCTATAATTATAATATGGTTACCTTTTGATTGAAACAAGTCTGAAATAAGTCTTACTATTTCATTTAAACTGACACATAGACCACAAATTTATTAAAAGTTGATTGCCTCCCCTGCAACAAGCAACTAACAATTTGGAGATGAGCCTAAAGACCTATGATTTTCTTCCAGTTCCTAAAACTAACTCATTGCTCTTCTGATGTAGACCAGAATTAAGATGTGGTTCTTTCTTTTTGGACTGGAGCAACAATTTGGGAAACATCCAAAGATTCCATATAGTGGCTTTTATTGAAGTGTAACGACATTGAATAATCTTGCACCTCCCAGGCACTTCAGCTAAGGAACTGTACATATCACTCTCAACTAAATTCTGAAAATGGCTTACAATTTGAGTTTCTTAAAAAGGACAAAATCCTACAAGAAAAAAAAAAAAAAGTGAGAAAATATTTTAATAAGTTCTTCTAAATGCTCCAAGACATTACAAGCATACATATATAAATACACATACAAGTAAATACATATACGTGTATGTATATATGTAAATACTTTCTGTGAATCTGTGCAAAACAGCATGCAAAGAAGTGACAGAATTTTTAAAGGAGGCAAATGAACAAATAGAGATTGTTTCAGCTCCTTCTACCCTCTTCTCACCCCTCCTTTGAAAAGAACTGATGGGGCAAAAGGTGCTTAACCTTGCCTTATTTGGGTGTCTTCACAAACATTGCTATCACAGTCATAGATATGCAGGAGTGATCTTTTCCAGCAATGTTGTGATTAAGACAGCTAATGTAACATCTAGATACTTGAATAGAGAAACAGGGAAGAGGAAGGCTAGAAGGATATAATCTTCATACAGGACACTGGACTATTCCTACATGACTAAATCGCTTTTTCATGTCCACATTTAAAAAATTAATGCTAAAATATTTGACAGAGTTCAAAGAACCAAATCAGAATGATTTGAGGCCAATATATAAAACATGCCTTAGAGTAAGAGACTTACAGGAGAATTTATCTCAACTGAAACTTCAATGGCTAAGTCTGAGCTAGTTACTCCAGTCTCCTTCTGCAAGCAGTGGAGGGAAAAAGGCACTCTCTGAAGGCAATCCATAAAACCTCTTATCATCTATCTCATGTATTTTCAGGGCAGAAGAAATTCCCCCGTTTAAAATGAAAAATCCCAATATAATTATTTCTCAGGTTCAATGCCATGAACACTATTAACATAGTATTGTGCATATGTAAAAAAGCAGGACTAAAAGCAGCCTGCAATACTGGCAAACTATCTGTTTGGTACTCACATGCCTTTTAATTTAAGTTCTTTTATTTTGTATCTACATTTTACATATGAACATACAACTTTTCATTTAAGTGGAATTAAAAGTTAGGTTACTTTTGTGCTTCTCTTGTGGAGGATGGGCAGCTACACATAGGTTTCCTTTGATTATTCTGGTGAAGGGATTTGCATACAATTACAGAGACAATTTCAGTTCCTAGCAGGAACAAACACAGGATGAAGTAAGTACTCACCATATGATTAGACTAATTTATTACATCCCACTGAGGCAAGCTATATTCCAAGAAGTAATCATAAACTCATGTTCAAAGCTCTGGTAGAATGAATATATTTAACAATTCAAATTAAATTTCAGCTGTAGGAACTGACATTTAGTGGGAAACATGGAAATGCGCAAGGTATAATGAAAAGATAACAGGTAAAACAATACAGACATTAAAAGCTGTGATTGGCCTGTCTGAAAACAGGCTAGCATAGAAAATTGTGATAAAATCCTGCCAAGTTTCTTGTATAAAATATATGTTGATCTGGACTTTGGTTAGTTTTAACTGACCTTGGCATTAACGTCTGAAAATGAACACAGTGACCAGTCAATAACTGCTCCATAAAAGTTAAGTGCCTGTAACGTTTCAGTATACAATGGCACTTGCGTTGACCATTTTGAAAGCAAATGGTCTTAAGAACTTTGTTCATTTTAGAGCTGGGTATTTTTCTTCCCCTGAACAGCTGTTTATTCATAGAAAACTGCACTCTGGTGACATCCCAAGTCTTAATGAACATGAGTGAGTTTTTCTGCATAGGACTGGCCAGAAGGAAAAATGACAAAATGTTTCAAAAAAGTGAAAACACCGTCTAATAAAAATAGACATTTCTTAAATATTTCTGTTTAGGGCATCTCCACAAATAGAAACAAAAGGCACGATTTGGCATCTGCATAACTGTTACCCAGAAGCACAGTGGTAGCAAGATACCCTCTCCCCCCTGCAGAAAGCACGGGACTCGGCATGTGTCACTGGATGCCCCTGAGTCCACTGTGTCATGATCATTAGGACTGAGAGTGTCCTGGGTGGTTTAGTCTTCATCTCTCCATCTGGAGCAGCTCCACAGCATAAAAACAATGCTAAAATATTCACCAAGGCAGAGAAAGACAGAGAAAATGACTCTGCAGTGTGGTACAAAGAATATTTATCAGAGAGGTGGGAAACTTTTATTGCAGTCTTTGCTTCAGTGGCTAAGTAGTTCATAAAAGAATATCCAAAAAAGCTGCAGAGGATGTGGGAATTGGCCGCAAAAACTTAAGGAGGTGAAAAATAAAAATACAGCAGAGGGACTTTCTGTATCTGAGAGGAATGAGAAGTGAGAATCCAGTAACTGTTCAATAGATATAAAATACTTTACATGGCCTAGAACATATGTTTCATATTTTAGACTGTAACTTAAGTTGAAAATAAAATAGGAAATAGGGTCTGATTTCAGTTGTATTAGTGTAAAAACAGAAAAATACCACTTTCACCAAATTTTTTGAGGTTCCCACTGCTGTACTTGGAAATTAAAATCTATTTCTGAAAAAGCTATAGGACATGATAATCCATCTAAGTATACAATATTATTTAATTTATCTTGAATTTTCTTACAAACTGCTGCCTGGAACAACTGTCTCTACACTTATTGCTCAAACACTACTGTGAAAAAAACTGCTGCCCACTAATACTTCTTTATGTGTTTGGGCTTCTGCTTCCACTGCCCTTTTCAATGTGACTGACAAGATATTACTTCATAACAGAGCATCTTAAACACCATAAATTACGTCAACCGTCTTATTTTCCTCAAGAGATACAATGTAGATTTGAATTTTTCAGTCATCTTAATGCAGCGCTGTCCAACCCCTTCAACCTGAGGGCTGAAACATTATTCCAAAAAGGTCAGTGGGCCACAATAAATACTTGAGGGCATTTTCTCTGGAAGCAGAGTGGAAGGGAGCAGACACCACACCCAGCTCCTTTGCTGGGGATCCTTAAGTGTCTCCAGGAGACCAGGCTACAGCTGTAAAATTGCATATAATTCCTTAAGCACATCGTGCTTTACTTGTGTTATTGAAATTATGCCTACTGGCACCCTGAAGGAACGCTCACACGGCAGCTTTGGGCTGTGACTCCAGGCTGGGATGTACGCGGTACGATGTCCCAAGGTGTAAGAGATGGGGTGACCTCATTCCTCCTACTAAAGCTACCTGCTAAACCAGGTTCAGAATCATTGAGCCAGATCTCAGGCTAATTAATTACAAATAAACAAACATCACCATTACAGAAACTTGGCATTTGCCTACGTGTCTTATGAGATGGTTTTACAAGAGACAATTTGCACAGATACAAGCAGCAGCAGGAGTTTCCCTGCTGAGCTGTTAACACTGGAGATAATACGAAGACAACAATCTCAATATTTACACACTGCAGGACATTTGCACCAACCAGCCTTGCGAGAAGTTGTATGCAGACCTTGCTGCAGTTGGAAGGAGGGTGTGAATTTGCAAAGCGCTCATGTGTGGTTGTTTCCCCCCAGAGACCTCTGTCCCAAGGCCAGGCTGCCTCCATGGGGTGGAGCTAGTCTGAAGCACCATGTGGTGTCTCCTGAGGTTGTTCGTGACAGACACAAAGAAGAGATTTTTTTTCCTTAATATAACAAAGCAGACATAAAACATCTACTAATGGAAGACTACTCTACAAGATACCAGTTTTACTTACATTCAGCATTCTATTGATGATGGCATCTTGACTTGTGTATCACTGAATGAACACTTAAAAAAACCTTAGTGACTTAATTTAAGAATGTATTTGTGCAAGAAAAAGAGTTGTAATTACTTGATAGATATTTCTTTAAGGTTTTATCTCGGTCTGAAAACGTTAATATTCACTATATAGCTTTCATCTCCACGGTAGTTTAAATGAACAAGTCCTTTTTTCAGCAAAAGAGTCTGGTGTTAATTCATTTTCATGATTAAAAAGGTTATTCTGATGCTGAGACAGCTATCATGAAATATGAGATAGGCCTGTACAATACACCCTATGACAGAGAATGTGGATAAAATTTTAGGCACCCTGCTAGCAATAATTGTTTGTATTTACATAAATAATGTTGTGCTCAAAGGCCTCATTGTCCTAGGTACTGTACAAAGCATGTATGCAGAAAAAGTCGCAAAAAAAAAAAGACTTTGGAAACCAAATAGACTCAGAGGAAGGGCAAGTTGTTCATTCCTATTTTTGTTTTTAATTAGGTCAACAAGACATTTAAAAGCATTTTTCATACCTTTTCAGTCTGAAAGTCTGAAAACAAAACAACTTGCTTTCACATGGATATTCAGTAATTCATTTAAAAATATGATGATTAAAAATATCCACTATAACAAAAATTATACATATATTTTAATATGTATATATTTTTTGTATTTTTATTTATATTAATATTTGTTTCTTTTAAAATATACTTAGGATTAAATGATTTAGCTAATTTACTTGGCATTTTCCTTTCTGTCATTCTTTTGCAACACTACAGATGAGTCACTACATGGTCCATACTCTAAGCTGCATTTTCACAGAATAAGAACTAGAGAAATACCATAAATACTGCTTTTTTAGGATTACTTATAAAAGATAGGACAAATCCTGTCACATACTTCATAAAATATTTGTATTGACTTTAGTTGGAACTACTCATGGGAGAAGAAATTGGTCCAGTATTTGAAATATGATGTAATTAAAATTTAAGAGCATTTAATTCCAAAACTGTTTAATACATTCACTGGATTTTAAGTGTACAACAACTAATTCTGTATCAGGTGTAAATGCAATTGACAAAAAAAAAGTTAAAGTAAAAGCTAACAAAGAACCAGATAGGAAAATGAGACCCCAGTATGCAGGCAAAAACCTCACAGCTGGAAGGCAGGCAGGCAGGAAGGGGACCCTTCTTCATAGGACTAGTACTATACACTGAAACCGCAGTCCTGTCACAAAGCATATTAAATGTTACAGGTGAATTTGGGCAACAAACATCACAAATCACAGTCTGGACTGGAACTGATGTTTTGGCCTTATGTTAAATCTCATCTTGATATACTTTTTTCCAGATAATAGATTTTTTCACTTTTTAGACTGAATGTTCGCCTCTTCTGTGCAACTTTCTCTTGTATATCTTTCATATACACTCAGTTTCACAACTTCAGGATGGTCACAACATTTGTGGCACAGTTTTGGCACATCAAAAGTATGGTTCAAAATGCTACTGCATATGTTCTATGATAACTTCCTAAAGATACAAAGTGACAGATTTTGATTTTTAAATGACATGCCTTATTTGCAAATTGAACACTTAAAACATGACCAAACATGTCTACCATAGATTAAGCATAGGTTTTTCTCTTTAGAATTCATGACATTTTTGACAGTTCATTGTCAGCATGCCAGTTATGTCAATATTAGCTATTTCCTGGCAGATCTGCACGGGTGAAGTGTATGAAATATTCAATGGACTGCAATAGCAAAAGCCCTTTTCAACCCTGGAACAATCTCAGTCACTTAATATCCAAGCTAGTCAATATTTGGGTAGGAAAGAAACTTTAAAAAAACCCTACCTACCATGCTGACAAACACTACAAAACATTTACCAGGGAGATGTTAGAATTTATTACGGATAACTTGCAGCAAACTGACATTTCAACATTCCGTTTGAATAGCAGCTTCCTTTGTTGGTACAGTAACTTGCTCCAGGCACACTCCAGGCTTGCATGTCTACTGAAACCAACAAGGAATTGAACTTGTGGTCTCACGCCATTCAAAACTGGTACCAGAAAAGGTCTTTATGCTGCAAGACAGTAATACTCAAATCTGAAAGCTATGCTGTTCTTTAAATAACTCTTGATATCTTATTGCGCATTCTTACCGAAAAGCCACGCTTCTCCATTACACCATGTCTTTGACACTCCAAAGGTTTTCTGTCCTGCAGATTGATTACAACTCAAATTTTACGGAGCCAGCTACAAATATCCTGCCCTGATGCATTTAAGATGTATAATTAAAATGTGGTAAAATACCTAATGTTCCTATGTTAAGAAGGCCTGCGCCAATGCCTTTGGTCATCCTTGGGAACTTCCATCTACATCCTGGAAAGGCTCCTGAGAATCAGCTTTTGTATGGTAACCCTAATAATAGCAGACATGTCCAAATGCTAGTTCCCATAAATGTCACAGGCCAAATTCCACAACAATGTAACTTGTAGTACAAGCCATATGTATGGGATAAACTTATAAAGTATGACTTACAAAGAATGAACTTATAAGGTACTGTCAGTCATCTGGGATACCCGAATACACTTAAAAATTAAATTTTATACTAGGTTGGCACTCTGTGTGTTTGGAAAATGTCTGGGTTGGCCAACAAAGTGGAAAAGAAAATTTAGCAGGAAACAAAGCATTCAAAAGAGCAGGTGATAAAGTGGGAACATCCTATAAAAAAACATCATGGGATTTTCTTTTCCTGATATTGCTCCTTTTGTCTTTTCAGGATTTGCAAGCTATCTTCATGTTGGACTCTCCCTGAATACCAAATACATGCAGCATTAGGATACTTCATTGTATTTACAGGGATTTCAAGGCACCTCAGTGAAACTACAGGAATCCACATCCACAAACTTATCATTACATCTGATTATCTGTTTTATGGTGCCTTTTTTTTTTTTTATTTACATGCTTCTTTTCAACAAAAACAAAGACTTAAGCTACAAATGTAATGTATCCACATCAAAAGGTAAAAATTATGTGGAAAGTGCCCAACAGATTGGGAAATAAGCCTACATTCTATTTCTCTACAATAGGGATAAAGACACTCGAAATCACATTCAGTAATTTCTTCCTCGTTTTTCAGAAAACAAGTGCCTAGCCACTCCAAGGCTGAGATTAAGAATTAGCTAAAGAGTGAAGTAATCAAGTTCAAAGATACTGATGATAATCATATAAAAACTGTGACTGTTCCTCATTATGTGGCACAGGTATATTACCTCGAGTTAAAACCTCCTCCAATTCTCTAGAGAGTTGTTATTGTTGTTCTTGCCCACACTCAAATATGCTGAATTATGAAAAGAGAATTAAACCTTTTTATGCTATTTAGTCCCACCTCATCTCTAACAATTTAACAGAGAATTTCATCCAGTGCTTTTGCTTGCAATCTGATAAACACAGAGGGCTTGTTTCTGGCATCAGTAAGCAGCTGGGTCCAATCCTGTGACCGAATCCTTCCTGGATGCCCCTCTGTAATTTCCTTGCAAGCAGGCCTTTGTACCCCAATCACTGTCCCACTAGGATATGTGGATCCTGTGCACACTATGGATGAAGAAATGTGAACCCAAAAGCAGATTATTTTTTTTGTATGCATAGTCCAAATGAAACCCAAAGTACTTACAGTAAGCTACCAGGGAAATTCAGTCAATTATATGGCAATCCAGGTAAAATACACAGTCAGCGAGGTAGAAAATGCTTTTCAAAGGGGCTTTTGCTGATTAACAGTTTATTTTTTTATTCAAGAGGCTGGTGCGTTTTGCTGGTCAAAACCTCAGGTTTTTTTAATCCGACAAGTAAAACATAATGCCCCAGGGGAACAGCAAGAGAAGAAAAGATCTTCTGAAAATATTGGTCAGGTACCGTGGATGGGGCAAAATTAAGGGGAAAAAGGGGGAAAAAAAGGGGAAATGAATCCATTTCCTAAAAGTCCTGTCAAAGACTGGTGTATCTAACAGAGGAGTGGAGTTACTTGACCCCAGCAGGCAGAAGAAGTCCCCTCCAGACGGTGAGATATAATAAGAAACAGAGGGGCAAACTGTATGAAAGGGTCAGGTGACTCATTTTCAGAAACTTACTTTTTCTTGACAAGTACATAAAATCCTGACAGTTCTTGGGTTTTATCTTCTCAGCAGCCTGATCTTTCTTTTACCTTACTGGTCCTTCTAGACAGACAATATTACTGACCCTTAGTTTACAAAATTAAATCCTAGATGTTCATGGAGAATTTGAACAGGATCACTTTGTATTTATCTTGGACTCTTCTTGGACTATTCAGATAATGTTGATTTTTCCTTAATGGCATTGACATTTTTAAGACAATCCAAAGCCTATGACTGGGGAAAAATAGTTTGGTAACTGTTAACTAGCAGAAGTTCCTATTTTGTACTATCAGTACTACGAAGTTCATTGACTGATTATTGACAATGGTTGATTTATACTCTATAGTCTTTTCAAAGCATTCTATAGTATTTATCATTACTAGAGGTTTGAAGCTAAAAAGTGGGTTTGATCCCCCCCAAATTACCGTTATTAATTTACAAATTACCAACATCTCTGTCCCATACCTATATACTGATGGATATGATCTTCCCCAAAAGGGTATATATGCTATTTTTAAAAGTTGATACACAAACATTATACTAGGAACAACAGTATTAGAACAACACACATTCCTTTTTCAAACACTAAAATTCATTCCTTGACAAAACAACTGCACAAAATCTAACCATAAGACAAGAATCATCAATTTCCCTTTTAAAGTACTTCAGACTTTCCTCCATAAAGCTTACTTGGTGGCTGTTCCACAACCTTCTTCTGTTTTTGCTTAATAATCTTCTGATTTGCAATATAAATTCACTTTCTTTTTTTTCATTTCTACAGTTCTTTGAGTTTGAGTCAACACTGTCCTTCAGCTTAAAAAGTTGAACTTCCTCCATTACTTTTACTCTTCTAATATATTTATGAAAAACAAACACTTTTAATTTACAGAAGAGACTTTTTACCCTCCTCTCATGACACAGGCTGTGCATAGTGATGATCATCCTAGCAGATCTTCTCAGAATCTTGAAGAGAAGCCACAAGAATTGCCATTATTAGAAGTCTTGTGCACCCCTATGTAGCTTTAAGTTTTTCATATAACCCATGCTCCAAATCAAAAAAGCTTTATTTATCATGATTATCATTATTTACATGACCACCAACAATCTTCTTTTGTTGCTGCACAAAAAAGCACAAACTATTTATTTGTTTTAAGTTTAGGAAGAAATATAAAACCGTTAAAAAGTGTTAGGAAATGCATAAGCTATTTAACATAACTAAGCATGAAATCTCATCAGATAATCGTATCCTACAGCACCTTGCATCAAGAGTGGTAGCCAAGTAAATTCAGTTCTCCAGAGGTACGATTACCTCATGAGGACTACATTCCTCTGAGACTTGTCTCAGTGCTGTTTGAAAAATCTCTAATATGTAAAAACCCCCTGATACTTAAGAAGAAGAAAGATGAAATATGGAGTTCAGAAAGCAGAACAGTAGTTTCCAACGAATCAATGAACAATGTAAATTATGCACAGTAATCTGCCAGTCTTTAAAATGTTTAGTAATAATGACAAATGGATAAAAAAAATCCATTTATACAGCATTTTTGGTGGGGGTAGGGAAAGGCGTGACTCATGCATGTGAAATACTTCCACATGCCTGTCAGGTCTTTAATATTGCTTTTTAACAAACCATTACGTTACCTACTATAAACATTAAAGATGAGGAAATCCCATTTTTTGCCCTCTTATTAATGTATGCAGACTTGAATATTTCTGCCCCTTGTCCACACCATAGAACTCCACCTTATTTAGGGACTGAACCTGCTAAGATTTCATAGAGGCTGAAAATAAACCTGCTATTGCCAAATAGTTTACTGTTCCATTCATGTTTTGAGAAAAAACAACAAAAGGCATGGAAAGGAGAGTGTCCTGGTTTCGGCTGGGATAGACTTAATTTTCTTCCTAGTAGCAGGCACAGTGCTGTGTTTTGGATTTAGTAGGAGAAGAATGTTGATAACACACTGATGGTTTAGTTGTTGCTAAGTACTGCTTACACCAGTCAAGGACTTCTCAGCTTCCCATGCTCTGCCAGGTGCACAAGAAGCTGGGAGGGGGCACAGCCAGGACAGCTGACCCAAACTGACCAAAGGGCTATTCCATACCATATGATGTCATGCACAGTATATAAACTGGGGGCGGGTTGGCTGGAGAGCAGCGATCGCTGCTCAGGAACTGTCTGGGTATTGGTCAGTGGGTGGTGAGCAATTGTATTGTGCATCACTTGCTTTGTATATTGTTATTATTATTATCATTATTATATTGTTATTATTATTACTATGTTACTTTATTTCAATTATTAAACTGTTCTTATCTCAACGCAGGAGTGTTTCTCACTCTTACTCCTCCGATTCTCTCCCCCATCCCATCGGGGTAGGGGCAGTGAGAGAGCAGCTGCGTGGTGCTTAGTTGCTGGCTGGGGCTAAACCACAACAGAGAGTAAAATGTAAAAACAATTATTTAGAAGGCACTTAAAAAGGAAAATGTGAAAATGTGCACATTTGTAAATTGAGAGGTTAATTAAAAAAAAAAAAAAAAAGAATGGGTTTAACACAAACTACTCCAGTCTTTCTAACAGTTTTCTGGGGAAGAAGAGGAATGAAAACAGTAATGTTTATAATACATAATCTCACCACCAGTATTAATGTGTCCCTTTCTCTGTTTCCCAAATTCTAAATACTCAAAAAGGTAAAAATTACATGGACTTCTGTAAGGCCTTTGATACAGTCCCCCACAACTTTCTTATCTCTCTACTGGAGAGATATGGATTTGATGGATGAACTGTTAGATGGATAAGGAATTGACTGGATGGCTGCATCCAAAGATTTACAGTCAATGGCTCAATGTCCAAATGGAAACCAGTAATGAGTGGTGTCCCTCAAGGGTTGTACTGGGACCAATACTATTTAATATCTTCACTAACGACATAGGCAGTGGGATCGAGTGCATCCTCAGCAAGTTTGCAGATGACAGCAAGCTGAACGGTGCAGCTGATTTGCTAGAGGGATAGGATGCCACCCAGAGGGACCTTGACAGGCTTGACAAGTGAGCCCACGTAAACCTCAAGGTCCTGCACCTGGGGCAGGGCAATCCCAGCATCAAAACAGACTGGGGGATCAATGGATTGAGAGCATCCCTGCAGAGAAGGACTTGGGGGTACTAGTGGAGGAAAAATTGGACATGAGCCAGCATTGCATGTTTGCAGCCCAGAAAGCCAATTGTATCCTGGGCTGCATAAAAAGAAGCATGGCCAGCAGGTCAAGGGAGGTAATTCTGCCCCTCTACTCTCCGCTCTCCTGAGACCTCACCTGGAGTACTGTGTCCAGCTCTGGGGTCCCCAGAACAAGAAAGACATGGACGTGTTAGAGCGGCTCCAGAGGAGGGCCACAAAAATGCTCAGAGGGCTGGAACAGAATCAGAGGCTGAGAGTTGGGGTTGTAAAGCCAGGACAAGAGAATACTCCAGGGAGACCTTATTGCAGCCTTTCAATGTATATTTTAAATGTATTTTAAAGTTTATTTTTGTGACTCTAAAATTTGCCTACAAACAAGTTGCTGAATCTAACCCCTGTTTTCTCCCTGACATGTTTTAGCTCTGGAATTTATACTTGCATCTCAGCTTTTTAAAAGATTGTGTATGTAAATATATAATATATTTTTACATTGTTTATGCTTGATTTGCATGCTTGGTGTTAAGATTTGGTTCCGCGCTGGGATGATGTGATTCACAGTGGGGTTCATTGTGTGTATCCCAGTGTCTCCTTGTACTAAACCACACTATAACTTGTATGTGACACCGCAGTCAGAGCAGAAATACAGTCGTCTTTCTCACCAAATTGGGCCCCTCAATAAAAAAAGGCATTGAGGTGCTGGAGTGTGTTCAGAGAAGGGCAATGAAGCTGGTGAAGGGTCTGGAGCACAGGCCTTATGAGGAGCGGCTGAGGGAACTGGGGTTGTTTAGCCTGGAGAAGAGGAGGCTGAGGGGAGACCTTATAGCTCTCTACAAGTACCTGAAAGGAGGCTGTAGTGAGGTGGGTGTTGGGCTCTTCTCCCATGTAGTTAGCGATAGGACGAGAGGAAATGGGCTCAAGCTGCGCCAGGGGAGGTTTAGATTGGATATTAGGAAAAATTTCTTCACGGAAAGGGTGGTCAAGCATTGGAACAGGCTGCCCAGAGAGGTGGTGGAGTCACCATCCCTGGAAGTGTTCAAAAAAACGGGCAGACGCAGCACTTTGGGACATGGTATAGTCTAGTCTACCCTTAATTGGTTTAGTGTGGACTTGGTAATGTTAGGCTAATGGTTGGACTAGATGATCTTAATGGTCTTTTCCAACTTAAACGATTCTATGATTTTATGATTCTATGATAAAGGGGGCTTATTAGAAAGGTAGAGACTTTTTACCAGGGCCTGTAGTGGCAGGACAAAGGGCAACAGTTTTAAACTGAAAGAGGGTAGATTTAGATTAGATAATAGGAAGAAATTCTTTACTATGAGGGTGGCGTGGCACTGGACCAGGTTGCCCAGAGATGTTGTGGATGCCCCCTCCCTTCAAGTGTTCAAGGTAAGGTCAGATGGGGCTTTGAGTAACCTGATCTAGTGAAACATGTCCCTGCCCATGGCAGGGGGGGTTGGGCTAGATGATCTTTAAAGGTCCCTTCCAACCCAAACCATTCTATGATTCTATGAAAATATAAGTGTCTAAGTTATAGGCAACAAGACCCACTAGGGAATAAATAATATTTATTTCTCAAAAGGACCTCCTAGAATTTAAAGACCAGAACCAGAAAGTATCAGAAAATCCTATGGAAAACAACAGGAATTTGTGTTTAAGTGCTTTTGCAGACCTGGTCTTTCATGCTAACCAAAATCAGCCATACATTTTTCCTAGTGGGAAGCTGTTTTTGTGGAAGGACCCTTTGGGGGAATGGCATAAATGTCTTCAACCTCCATCTCCTAGGGCATCCCAGATCCTTGTCTGTGTGCTCCATGCCTCCATTCACCAGCATTCAGAAGTACTGATGAAGTTAAAGCTAGGTATGTGCTTATGAATAGAGTTCACATGGGACTTTGGCCTTTAGCTCATCTCTGGTACTGTTATGAAGAATTTTGTGCACATTTGTTGTTGTCACAGTTACAGAATCACAGAGCAATTTTGGCTGGAAGGGACCTCTGGAAGCCATGTGATTTCATTTCCTGCTCAAGGCAGGGCCAATTACAGCATGCTGCTCAAGGCATGTCCATTTGAACTCTGAACATCTGAATTTTGATGCAGATTCTAGAAACTCTCTAGGCAACCTATTTTAGTGCTTCATCACTTTCACTGTGAAGAATTTTTCCTAATATCAAACCATAAACTCCATTGCTGCAACTTTTGAACACTGCCTCCTCTCCTTTTGCTGGGCACCATGAGGAGTCTGGCTCCTTCTACACCCTCCCATCAGGCAGCTGAAGACTGCAATAAGATCCCCCTGAAGCCTTCTCTTCTTAAGACTGAACAAACTCACTGCATTGCTGACTTATGTTCAACTCATCAGGACCTCACATCCTTTTCTGCAAAGCTGCTTTTCTACCCCATCAGCCTCCAGGGCTTACTGTTGAGGTTATTCCGTCCCAGGTGCAACACCTGTGTGTGTGTTTGTGGAACTTTATTTCTGTCCAGCACATCAGTCATTTCCCCGGTTTGGTATCATATGCAAACCTGCTGGTTACCCTTTTCCCTTTTAACAGTGTTCAAGTCATTAATAGAGTTGACAGAGATTATGAATTCCCTTATTGACCCCTGAGGCACACCACCAATACTTGGCTGCAAACTAGGTTTTGTACAGCTAATCACAACACTTTCAGCATGATACGCAGCCAACATTACACCCACCTTATCACTCACACACCCAAACTGTATCTCAGCTGTTGGTAGCATAGGAGATATTGTCAAAAGCCTTGCTAAAGTCAAACTAAACAACATCTACAAGTTTTTCCCCTTGTCCATGGAGCCATTATTTTGATCATAGAAAGCCATCAGATTGGTCAGGCACAGTCTTACCCTGGTAAATCCATGCTGGCTATTCCCAATCACCTCCTTGTCTTTCATATATATAGAAATGGATTTGCTCCATAATATTCTCGTAGACTGAGCCAAAGCTGACCAGCCTGTACTTCCCAATATCCTCTTTCTTCCCCTGCTTGAAGATGGGCACGAAGTTTTCCTTTTCCCAGTCATTGTGAACCTCCTCTTGAACAAGATTTTTCAAAGACCATAGAGAACAGCCTTAAATGATGTCAGCTGTTTTCCTCAGCACCCTTGTATGGATCCCATCTGGTCCCATGGGTCTGTATAAATCCAATTGGCTTAAAAGGTCTCTGACTCCGTCCTTCTTCACTCCCATCCTGCCACTGAGCTCAGTGATTTGGAAGGCCTGAGGGCAGATCTTGCCAGTAAAAATCAAGATAAAAAGGCATTGAGACTTTAGTGTCCTCGGCCACTACTTCCACTGCCCGCTGAGCCAGGGACATACAGGGTTTTACTGCTCCCTTTGCTGCCAATATGCTTTTAGAAGCCTTTCACACCCCTTGTTGGTTTTCATTCTACTCCATAGCTGCATGCTTCAGCCATGTTTCTGTAATCCTCCAGGTAGCCTGTCCCGGCCTCCATTTTCAGTGGACGTCCTTTCTGCATTTGAGGTCAGTCAGGACTTCCTCATTCATTCATGCTGACCTTTTGCCATGCTTGCTTGACTTGCTGCACATCAGAATGTACCATCTTGGTGCTTTGAGGAAACTGTCCTGGAAGATCAACTAGTTTCTTGGGCCCTTTCCTCTTCAGGGTAGAAGTCTGTTGGATCATGCCAAGAAGAACCCTAAACGAGCTGCAATCTGCTCCCCTTAAGACCAGGGCTGTCACTCTGCTATTTGTCTTGCTTACTTCTCTGTCTTTAACTTCAGAATCACATAGTTGCTGCTGACAAGGCTACCATCGCCTGGCACATCTCCATCCTTGCTCTTCCTTGCTTGTCACTGCAGGTCCAACAGGGCTACCCTAGTTATGTCCTTCATCACCTGTTTCAAGAAGTCATCTGGGTACTCTCCAGAAATCTCCTGCATTGCTTGCACTCTGCCTTATTGCCTTTTGGCCAGATATCAGGGCAGGTGAAGTCCCCTATGAGTACCAGGGCCTGCAGTTTTGAGGCTTCCTCCACCAGTCTAAAGGTTTCCTCTGCTTCCACTTCTTGACCAGCCAGTGTATAGCAGGTATACCACCACACCACTCCTGCTCATCTGTCCTCTGCTCCTGATCCCCATGCTCTGGGTCAGCTTGCCTCGTAGGCAACTTCTTGCACGCTGCAGCAACCCCTTTGCACAGACTGCAGCTCCTGCTTCTCACCTTCCCAGCCCATCCTTCCTGAAGAACCTGTGTCCATCTCCTCCATCCCCTGCAGCACTCCCATCCTGGGAGTCATCTCACTCCTCTCTATAATCACACACAAAGTCCCAGTTTGGTTGCTGTGCAGGGACATCTAATCCCACTTGTTTGTTCCCCATGCTGCCTTCATTCAGGCACAGACACTTGGGATGGGACTACAGTCACAACATTTTCACCAGGTGAGAGCATGAGAGCCTATCCCATCACTCTGTTCCCCAGGCATTTCCTCATGGCCTCCCATTTTGCACTGGGTCGAGTCCTCTGCTGTCATCCTAAATAAACAGACATCCAGACAACTTTCATTTTTAGGCCTAAATGCAACAGTCCAGACCAGGAATCAAATTAAATTTTATGTTATTGGAACACAAATGTGCCTGAAATTATTTCCATTGCTCCTTACGATCTTTCTCCTCCTTCCATTACTTAAAATAAGCTGAGATGATTTAGCTTACATTTTAGTAGTCAATTCTTACACTAAAGCAAGGCTGCATAAGCAAATTTTAAACTTCTAATAATAGTATTATGAAAGAAATGCTGACAAAATGTTAACTATTGTAGTATAAACAACAAATAATAATGGTACTATGAAGCATCATAGCTAGGGAAACCATATTTATGTTAGTTCCCATTCATTGTTCGCTTTAGATCCTTATCAAAAATATATTATTTTGCAACACTTCGAGTATCCTCTGTAATCCGTGTATGTGGGATAAAGCAGAAAATCTGAATACTTGTCTGATTTGATTGGATTTTTTTTCCCATATGAAAAGACTAATAATAGGGTAAGATTCAAAATGTCAAAAAATACATTATTTATATTCCATTTTCTCTCTTTATTTCCCCATTAATTTATCTCTTTTCATTTCAAGGCATTAGAAGTGGTATAAAATGATCAGCAGTCAATGCAGTATGTCTCTAGTCTTGCATTAGCTCACATAGTGGGCCTGATAAATTGGCTATGATTTCAGGACTTTATATAGCTCTTATTATCTTTTTCTGCAACAAAGGAGGTTTAGAAAAGCAACATCCGTCCTCTTGCATATTATACTCTAAATGTAATATAAACCAGTTATATTAGCACTTACCTATATAATTAGTGGAACAAAGTTCTTAACAGAACAATTTAATACAGACCCCTCATAAATTAAGCCAGTGTTATGCCCTTTTTACTCTCAAGGAATTGCTAAATTCTAAAAACAACCCATATCCTTCCTATAAAAATAAACTGGCAATGCGGCTACAGTGAAAAAAAAGAGTAACAGTGCTTCTCTTTGGAGTATAGCCTTTATTTTCTAAGCTTATAAATATGCATATACAGGCATATACTCTAACACACACATTAGTTATCATCTCTTCCTCCCAATCAGAGCTGGAATTCGTACCAGTCCTAGTTCCATTTGCCTTTACAACTACTACTCAACTCTTCTTTCTCTCTAAGCTCTCTGAATCCATTGCTTACTTAAGCATATTTCTCTGCCAGGTCCCTCTCAGATCATCTCGTCTGCTTTCCCACCTACCTGTCTGTATCAGCTAATTTCTACTTACACCTTTAAAACCATATTCTGTCTCTACTTTCCTAGATATTTTGCTATCTTTATTGATATCTATAACCTATACATTTGCTATTCCAGTCTCTTTTACAGACTGAAACTTGTCCTCTGCCTTTCTACTGTTTCCTCATGAGCTCACGATCAACATGAATAATTTTCCTTCTTCAACTGCCTATCTACTTTCTTAAATACTGTAATAACATAAACACCACGTCTTATTTATAAGGCAGGCTCTTAACCTACACATCAGAACTCTCTAATAAGTTATCACATTAAACACGCTAATGTACAATCTGATCTTTGCAGTTCAAATTCCTTAATATTTAGCATATTGTATCCATCCTGCAGTGTAAACTCACCATAGATTCTATCCCTTTTCTCAGCTATGTCAACACTACTTTATTCATTTCTGACAGACGTAATTTTTCCTCACTCATATCCATCCATTATGTTACTCAATGAATGTCTCAGCCCACTGTTCTGGTGATAATGTCTCTTTCTTTGTATTCCCTCACCCTGCTCTTCTTTCCTTTTTATTTTTTTTTTAATTTAAATTTAAATTTTAAATTTAAATATTTCTACCCACTTTCAAGGCCCTTTCTGACCTACCTCCCACATATTATCATTTATTTTAGAGATGCTGATGATCAGTGATGCTAATCTCATGCCCACTTACTAGATATTCCAGCATTCAACTCTGCTTTCTCCTTTGTGGTTCTGCAGGCTGAGCAGAGGCTCCCTGTTAGCATTTGCTTAGTGTCCTCATTATCCTCCCCAAATACTGCTTTTCCATAACACCTGCAAGAAGGCTTGACAATTATTAGACTGCTATGATGTTAAGAATACTTTCCATGTCTCATGTATGACTGAATTCTCCCATTTTTTGCTCTCTTTTGGCTGTCCTGCCTAATACCTAGATGCAATTGCTTTAGGTAATGATGGTCTCTTTCTTTTGTACTTCTATGTGTAAGTAATTTTCTCTTATTACAGTTCTCAAGTGCTACGATACCAACAAACAATACTCAGATGAACATACTACTTCCATTTTCACGGTACAGTTTGCCCTTGGGTAGTTCTGCTGTTAATTCTGTTCTAACATTGTCATGCTGTTTGTGGTGGGTTGACCCTGGCTGGATGCCAAGTGCCCACCAAAGCCGCTTTATCACTCCCCTTCCCAACTGGACAGGGGAGAGAAAATATAATGAAAAGCTCATGGGTTGAGGTAAGGACAGGGAGAGATCATTCACCAATTACCATCATGGGCAGAACAGACTCAACTTGGGGAAAATCAGTTTAATTTATCGCCAATCAAAACTGCGTAGGGTAATGAGAAATAAAACCAAATCCTAAAGCACCTTCCCCCGACCCCTCCCTTCTTCCCGGGCTCAACTTCACTCCCGATTTCGTCTATCTCCTCCCCCCGAGTGGCGCAGGGGGACAGGGAATGGGGGTTGTGGTCAGTTCATCACACGTTGTCTCTGCCGCTCCTTCCTCCTCAGGGGAGGAGTCCTCACACTCTTCCCCGGCTCCAGCGTGGGGTCCCTCCCACGGGAGACAGTCCTCCACGAACTTCTCCAATGTGGGTCCTTCCCACAGGCTGCAGTTCTTCATGAACTGCTCCAGCGTGGGTCCCTTCCACAGGGTGCAGTCCTTCAGGAACAGACTGCTCCAGTGTGGATCCACGACGGGGTCACAAGTCCTGCCAGCAAACCTGCTCCAGCGTGGGCTCCTCTCTCTCCACAGGTCCACAGAGCCTGCCAGGAGCCTGCTCCAGCACAGGCTTCCCACCGGGTCACAGCCTCCTTCAGACACATCCACTTGCTCTGCTGTGGGGTCCTCCCCGGGCTGCAGGTGGATATCTGCTCCACCATGGACCTCCATGGGCTGCAGGGGCACAGCTGCCTCACCATGGTCTTCACTACAGGCTGCGGGGGAATCTCTGCTCCAGTGCCTGGAGCACCTCCTTGCCTTCCTTCTTCACTGACCTTGGTGTCTGCAGGGTTGTTCCTCTCAAATATTCTCACTCCTCACCCCAGCTGCAGTTGGTGTCCCTGTGGGTTTTTTTTTCTTTTCCCCTCTTAAATATGTTATCCCACAGGTGCTACCACTGTTGCTGATCAGCTTGACCTTGGCCAGCATTGGGTCCATCTTGCAGCCGGCTGAAATTGGCTCTCTCAGACACAGGGGAAGCTTCTAGCAGCTTCTCACAGAAGCCACCCCTGTAGCCCCCCCACTACCAAAACCTTGCCATGCAAACCCAATACACTGTTAAACCATTAAGGTTGCTGAAGAACACCCATTTTTGGAATGTTTCTTGAGCAGTCAGAAAACCCATATGCAATATGCCAAAAATGGTAATTTGGTCCTGGAAACAGTGGTTCAAGAAGCCCAAAAAACAAGGCTCCCGATCAAAGCATAACATGAAGTGTAGGCATAACCCACGTCGTCTTGACTCATTTCTAATTACGTTTAATGAATCACTTTTCAGCTAGCTATGCGTACCAAGAATTCTATATCTGAAAAATTGGAAGCTTAAAACCAAAGCTTTTGAGTAATACTAGCTGAAACGATCACCTGGATATTTTGTCAGTAGCTCTTCCATCCTACTGGAGGCAAAAAATAGTCATGCCTGTGTCACACTCCCACATGAATTCCTTCAGCAATTCTGCCATTTTTAAGTGAATTCCATTTTGGGGATTGAACGCTTTTCTATTGAGTAGAAAAATCAGATCACTGTGCAATGGTCCTCAGTTATTTTGCATCTGGGCCTTGTTGTTGCCACCTCCTTCTCAAAATTTTGCCAGGACTCTCTTGGACATCTCCGCAGTCATATGAGGCTAAAAGAGATGAAGCTCTGTGCTAGAGTACAGTGAGAATCAGAAGGAAAGGTTGGAAAAAGAAAGAAAATTAGAAATAAACCCATTGCTGTTCATTTGCTAATGCCCAGCACTAGTGCAAGGGTTTACCACATAGCAATGAGATTTTAGTATTATCAGTAGTTGTACTTTTTGTAAGTGCAAGAGAAGCCAAAAAACTGAATACTGACTGGAAGGAAAATCAAAGTAGGATGTGCTTGTATTCTCCTCTCTCTATAGTTTTGCATGTCATTTATGAAATATATTTCCAAAGAGGAGTTAGAGCAAGTTGCCTTCTCCATGCTTTGGAAAATTATACTTGACAGATATTGAAGTGGAATCATCAGCAGTTGGTGTTTTTGACCTTTTACATGTAGCTGCCATCACTTTATTAATTAATTTGGGCTTTTTTTTTAAATAAAAATGTGAACTTTTATAGCATAATGAATAGCTCAAAAGGCAAAAAAGAGGTGTCAGTTTATGAGATACACTGGCTGCTGTCTGCTCCACTGGCTGCTGCCTGCTCCACAGATGTGACTGATGACATTGATTTTATTGTCTCCGTAAACAAAAGGCCCTTGGTCATGTGATTTGACAAATCACAAAACAGAGGAAATGAGAAAAAAAAGTGTATTTTCTATTAATTATCACTTCTTTTATAACCTTCAGATTCCTTTTTCTTAGCATACAAGTAGCTTCTAGTATTACTGTATCCTAGCATCTCAAAAATGTACTTTATTGTGCTTGTTTGTGCAACAGAGGCCAGATATTATCCCTATTTTACTGACAAAGAACTTGGCCAGCCTTTATACACTTCATGTAATGTAAACCTTCTGAATATGTAGCTAGATGCCGAAGCCTGGTCCATGATAGCCACCTAGAGATGATGTGTTTCAGTGATCCAAGGATAGATAGAATGTAACGTCATTCTGTTTTTCAAAACAGTAGAAAATTTTTAATAAAAAGAATTAATGAGTAGAAAATTATAAATAAACTCTGCTGTGTCATTATTGAGTCCTACTGGACAGATTATGTTACTCTGATTCTGTGAAGACTATGAAGGCTTCCAATGACCGCTCACAAATATATCCCTCCCTACGGGATAGTGATAATTTGACCACTGCTAAAAATACTGACCCAAAGTTCTGCATAAACCACACTAACAACTATTTTTTATGTTCATACTTTGTTGTTTCTTTTCTCCCAAACCCATGCAAAACTTCTTGCTTTCTGATAATTTTTCTTTTTCTTCATTAAGATCTTCATTAATTTTTTTTATTTTTAATAATTTAATAATGTTTATCCCATTCTGATTCTGCAGCACCATCGTTTGCATTTCCACAGTATGTGGGAGTCACTGTGATAGACCACACTGACATATTTCAGTATGCACTTTAGTTTGCCTGTTTCCAAAAAGGAGTCAGGATGATGCTATTACTTTTCAATCTCCCTCACTTTCAGTTTTTAACTTTGCCTTGGCAGAATAACTCTGAATCAGATCTAGAACAAATATATCCATTTTAAAATTGTAGCCTGGCTGTTGTTGACAACGTATTGTTGAATAAATTTAGTTGTTTTTCTTTTCCTTCTAGTGCTTTCATCTTGAGTTCACAGAATTGTCAGTCTTTACATACAACAGCTGCACACAAGCAGTGGCAAGGAGAGTCTTCAGTGGCTACAAGTGCTTCTGCTTCTCATTACATTATCACATCATAATGTGCATTTTTGTGAAGTCACAATACAAATACATCCAAATCAGATGTTGACTCAGTTACAGTACAAGGTTTGAAAGAAGCATCAGTTCAGGGATAGACTTCTGACACAGCTACATAGTATCTTTCAGGAATGTATGTTGTTATCTATCTAATTATCTTCTCTCCTTTCCTTACTTTGCTCTGATTTGCTGATTCTCCCATCCCCCCCAAATAAGGACCCACAACACCTTTCCACATACAACACACTGGAAAAATTTGCAGTGTGAACATATAAAATCTGGAAAATCTGAATTAACAACTCTTGCAGTAATCATAAATCATGCGTAAGGTGGCTATGAAATAAAAATTAAGTACAGTAAAGCATTACTGAGCAATACTAAGTACTGCATATACCCAGCAAAAAGAAATCACAATCTGTGTGGGAACAATAACTTCAAATTTTCTGACATTTGTACATTTATAATTGTCTGATGTTGGATGTTCTGCATTAATATATTTATGGTTTGGAGGAGCTATACTAAGATAAAAATGTTCATCCTGCATAATAAAAGGTATTTCTGTTGGAGTTTATAAAAACATTAAATTCAGTTATGAAGCCTTACGCTGTATAAGAGATGCTCAACTTTTTAAAGAAAAGAAGTAAAGAGCTGTCTCTTTTGGAGGAAAGATAAAATGATACAAGCAACCTGTCAGGAACAATTATACTGATTCATGATGTAAACACTATTACAATGTATGCCCACCACAAAATGTAGAAGTATGACATTTAATGCATCAAATTTAGCTTTGTTATTGCCTTATCTATGGGGTAGAGAGCTTTGCACACATCTCCCAGGAGAGAAAAATATCCAGTTAAAACCTTTTCAAAAATACCCCTCATTTATAACTTGAAAACCAAATTTCAGTTGAAGAAAGTATTATTTCAGAATTTTCTTTTCAGCGTTTCACTAGACCCTGCATACACAGAGTGCACTGCAGTTGTATAAAACCAGCCATTGTGCCACCTTATCTAATCACAGTTACATGAATAGAAGCTTTGAAATTTATTTAGATCACATAGTCAGCATGAGCCCTGAATAAGGAAAATGTGTAATTGCATAGCTCAGGGGCAGATTCGGGTGTGCACTGTGACCCAGAAAGTCACATTTCAGTTCCCTGCTTCCTCCTTGCAATGGGAGCAGCCAGAGCCAGGCACGCACCAGGTGTACTTACACGCCCTCCTGACAGCCCAGTTGCTAGGAGAGTGTTGGGGATCAGAGCCACGGTGGCCTCTCATTTCTATCTCCTCTAGCCCTCCTCCATTAGCTCACATAGGTGCAGCAGACTGGGGAAATAGTGCCTGAAAGGTGGCTGCTCCTTTTTTCCTGTGGCTAGCAGACTGACAACACAATCAGCCTTACGTTGTGCCCCCATCTTCAGAGGCACTGAAGCAAAAAATTCAGCCCTTGGCATTGTGTGTTTGCATATTTAAGAAGAAGGGGGATATTGCCATGCAATTAGATTATCCCTCCTCCTTGTGTGACCAATTCCTCATGCGCTACCCACTGAAGTCAGGAATAATTTCAATCCTGACACTCATTGGTTTTCAAGAATTGTTTCTGCATTGAGTGTCCCAGAAAAGGATGGGCTGAGGTGGAGAGGAGATGATAATACAGAATACGTAATGGAACAATGCCACAGCTTGTTTCCCCCCCTGCTAAGAGGGCAAATAACCAGCAGAGTCTAACCTACAATGAGCATTTTCTATCTCTGCAGTTAGTTTTACTGTAAGGCAGAGGAAAGAAATCTTCTTATTATAATATTATACTAGTGACACCATAACTAAGATTGAAAAAGGCTATTACTGGTGTAAATGACTCCAAATAAGGTTCCTTATTCTTTTCCAATTGCTACTGAAGATGCAGTCTCAGAAGGATATTAACTCTTTGAGGAATAATTGCTTTGCCTACCTGAGGCTAAATACATTGGGACAAAGCCTTACCTGGTTCACAAAGTTCAATTTAAATTGAGAGAACTACGTCCTTCACAGCCCTCACACAAGACAGAAGGCACAAACAGAAGGGAAGGCTAAGGGGGATGTTATTGATCTCTTCAACTACATAATGGGAGGGTATAAAGAAGG
Organism: Pelecanus crispus; assembly: GCF_030463565.1. Lineage (NCBI taxonomy): Eukaryota > Metazoa > Chordata > Aves > Pelecaniformes > Pelecanidae > Pelecanus > Pelecanus crispus. Next base: position 209,980,196 of record NC_134643.1, read on the forward strand.
TGGAGACAGATTCTTATGGTGGTGCACAGTGCAACGAAAAGGCCCAATAGACACAAGTTCCAAAACCAGAATTTCCAGTTCTCACAATGAAGGTGATCAAAGGAAGAGATTTCCCAGAGAAGTTCTGGGATCCCCATCCTTGGAGATACTCAAAATCTGACTAGAAAAGGGTTTGAGCAACCTGCTCAAAGGCTGAAGCTGGCCCATACTTGAGTGAGGGTTTGGTCAGATGACATCCAGGGGTCCCTTCCAAAAAGATTATTCTGTGATTCTATGATTTTTGCAGGGCTGTTGGGATGTTTTGCTATTGACTCAGATGTGTGTATCAGCTTTGCTCTTCCCGTGGTTGAAACCTATTCCCCAGCCTTATCCCTCAGACCATGCCAGCTAAGCCTCTGTGACGCCAGACTACACCACCTCTATGGGGTTTAGGTAAGCTACCTTCACAAAAGCCATCTAAGCTTGGACAGACCTTTACTTATTATTCATAGAATCACAGAACCATAGAATCATTTAGGTTGGAAAAGACCTTTAAGATCATCAAATCCAACCATTAACCTAACACTGCCAAGTCCACCACTAAACCATGTCCCTAAGCACCACATCTACACGACTTTTAAATACCTCCACAGATGGTGACTCCACCGCTTCCCTGGGCAGCCTATTCTAAAGCTTGACAATGCCTTCTGTGAAGAAATTCTTCTTAACATCCAATCTAAACCTCCCCTGATGCAACTTGAGCCCATTTCCTCTTGTCCTGTTGCTTGTTA